>NC_089593.1:75853793-76153793 GCF_019320115.1 Miscanthus floridulus
CGTGATACAGGGTCCGACCGACTTAGAGTTAGGGTCCAAGGATGATGCGGCTTAGTTTTAGATCTCTCACTGCACCTTAGCGTCTGACTCATCTGCTTCTACCCCACCGTCTAACCCTTAGGTTTGGTGCTTGACGCCAAAGGGGGAGAGGGAGCGAGTATGTTAGATTTAGGGGGAGCTTGTGAGATGGACTTGATTTTGTGTGTGTGATACTTCATGCATTCATGTTTACTCATGCATTGTGTTATACGTGATATATGTGTAATTATGAAACTTATATGACATGTGTGCTCTCTATTTTGATATATATATGTCATGTCAGTTTGTTATGCTCATTTGCCTTGCTTCCACATTTTACTCCGATACAAATGAGCTTACTTTGTGTACTCATATGTATTTCATATCTTGTGAGTACATTGCGTTGGCTTGGATCATATAAGCATGTCTGACCCCTTTTGTTCTTATTGTCAATTGCTTATATGAACCAAGCATGTTGAAAACCTCACTCATCTCTTATACATACTTGAGGTTGTGTTGTCATCAATCACCAAAAAGGTGGAGATTGAAAGCATCTAGGCCCCTAGTTGGATTTCGGTGATTAATGACGACACGAGATTACTGTGACTAACGTGGGCTTTGCAGAGGCAACTTGAGTTAAGTCAAGGTAATGATGATTGTTTGGGCAATTATGGTTGTCATGCCCCTATCGATGGAAATCATTTTGGTTTTCAAAGGATGAACGACAAGGTTAAGGATGGACTAGTTCTAAGTAGTTTAGGGCTTTGTTTTTTTGGTCGTACTATTAAGGGGGGTATGAACTAGTAGCTTGACCTAGGTGAGTCTAATGGGTTAGGTGTGGTGCACATTTGTCAAAACTTAGCACTAGGTAGCTCAGGAATAGCCCAAAGATCAATTGGAGTCAACCTCATTCACAAAGGATTCTAAATTAAAAGTGAATGGAGGGTCAAATGTTAACCGAACGTTGTTTTAGTGATGACCAGACTCATAGGTGTTGCGTCCGATAAGTGATCAGCACGCACAACAGAAGCCGAGGAGCGACCAGACGCTACATAGTGATTGGAACCGGACACGCCTTTAGTCGTATCTATAGCAGTAGGGCCTTGCTGTCAGGGAGGACCAGACGCTGAACAGTAAATGACCAGACACTAAGTTTGCAGCGTCAGGTCAACATCAGAGAGGGTCTAGATTCCTGACCGGACAAGTCCGATGGATGTTGACTGGATGCTGGCCAGTGTTAGGTCACTCCTATAGCCTTCTCTGATAGGCTGACACCACATAGCCGTTGGCTATTGATCAGACATGTTCGGTCACTTCGATCGGTGCGTTTGATCACCCCAAAAACGGCTGAATTGGACAATAATGGTTATGTTTTAAAGTGGGGAGATTATACTTCTCCTACTCGTCCAACTCAACCCCTCTTGCCCATTTGTTCAGCTGAGAAACACCTTTGGAGTGCAAGGGAGAGAAAGAGGCTAGTGGGGTGATTGAGATTTGATAATCCAAGATTAAGGACCTCATTAGTGCATAGAGAGTAGTAAGTGTGCATCCATGTCAACAAAAGATGCTCGACAGTCCTCCGAGGCATATCCCACGAAGGTAGATTGATCGGTGGAGGTGCGCATGATCAGGAACCGGATGGTGACACAAGGCGCAGAGACAACAATTTAGACAAGTTCAGGCCGTCTAATCGACGTAATACCCTACGTCATGTGTCTTTGGTATATTGTATTGATCTGTATGTAGATGTAGTTGTAGATCTATCTAGATCGATCTCCACTAGGGGACCCCTGCCTCTCCTTATATACTCTAGAGGGGTAGGGTTACAAGGAAAGTATCATATTTGGTACTATACAATAGCTTGCGGTACACGCCGAGCAACGCCGTGCATGCCTTGATCTTGTGGGTTGGGCCACCTCTGATGGTGCGGCCCATGTCTTGTCTTGTGGATACCGAGGGCCATACCCCCATAGCTAGTCCTCGAGCCTGATAGTAGGTGACGTAGTCACGTGGTGCCAGGGTTAGAAAGTAGAAGACCAGCCAAGTAGGTAGCCAGTCCCCGAGTGTAGCCTTGAGATGAGAAAAACACACATTCACCGTAGGTGAAGTGTGCCCACTTAGTCCCCAAGCCTACTAGAAGATGAAGAATGAATCTTGTGGCACGGTCAAAGAAAAAGAAGTCTAAAAGCTTGCGTGTATCAAGACCCCAGACGTGTTGCCTAAGATCATCACCCTAATCCAAACAGCATGGAGCAGCTTGATAGCACACCGATGAGGCGTAGCAAGATCCGACCATCAAGGGAGTCCATAGCGTAGCTAGCGACGTCCGAGCACCGAGGTGTCCCTAGCGTAGCTGGCGATGGTCCGAGCACTGAGGAGTCCTCGGCGTAGCTGGCAACGTCCGAGCACCGAAGAGTCCCTAGCGTAGCTGGCGATGTCCGAGCACCCAATGAGTCCCCGACGTAGCTAGCAATGTCTGAGCACTGAGGAGTCCCTGGTGTAGCTGGCGATGTCCGAGCACCTGAAAGGTCCTAATGGCTAGAGGGGGGTGAATAGCCTATTAAAAATTCTACAACAACACTTAACAAACCGATTAGACAATTATGAGGCGAAGCAGTGTTGCGCTAGCCTACTAAAAATACAAGCCACCTGCCACAATTCTAGTTCCTATAGTTTCTAACCAATCAATGGCTATGTCACTATACTAAGTTAGTGAGCTCTCAAAGGCTAACTAAAGAGCCACACTACCAACTAACAAGCTCTCACAACTAGCTACACTAAAGAGCTTGATAACTAGTTTGTGGTAATGTAAAGAGAGTGAGCAAGATGGTTATACTACTGAGTCGAGGAGTGAACCAATTAATCACAAGAATGAATACCAATGAAGACCAATCACCTCGGAATCAAATGATGACACAATGATTTTTTACTGAGGTTCACTTACTTGCTGACAAGCTAGTCCTTATTGTGGCGATTTACTCACTTGGAGGTTCACGCGCTAATTGACATCACACGCCAAACCCTCAAAAAAGGGTGCCACACAACCAACACAAGAGAGGATCACACAAGCCACGAGAAATTTACTAAAGTACCTTTTGGCTCTCCACCGGGGAAAGGTCAAGAACCCCCTCACAATCACCACGATCGGAGCCAAGACAATTACCAACCTCCACTCAATGATCCTCGCTGCTCCAAGCCATCTAGGTGGCGGCAACCACCAAGAGTAACAAACAAATCCTGTAGTGAACACAAACACCAAGTGCCTCTAGATGCAAACACTCAAGCAATCCACTTGGATTCTCTCCCAGTCTCACAAAGATGTTGAATCCATGATGGAGATGAGTGGGGAGGGGCTTTGGCTAAGCTCACAAGGTTGCTATGTCAATGCAAATGGCCAAGAAAGTGAGCTTGAGCCAGCCATGGGGCTTAAATAGAGAGCCCCCACGAATAGAGCCATTGGGCTCCTCACTACACTGAACATGGGGCGACCGAACCACTCCGGTCGACCGGACACTCCGGTCAGATACTAAGTGCTCTCTTCAAATACTAAGCGCTCGATCCCAACGGTGTCCAATCGTGCGATGCACACCATGTCTCCCCTCTCTTCCAATACTAAGCGCTCGATCCCAATGGTCAAGTGATGACCGGACGCACTGCTATGAAGTGATCGGACGCTAGACCTCAGCGTCCGGTCATTTCCAGTAAGCATCTAGAAGCGAGAAATCATGACGCTCGACCAGACTCATCCAACGTTCGGTCACTCGGCGTCTCCTCTGTGCACTGCCACGTTAGTGGGACCGGACGCAGCCCTACAGCGTTCGGTCACTAAGTGACCCAACGTTCGGTCAGAGACCGATGCCAGCGTCTTCGCTGCTTCTACTGACCGGACGCGCCGGTCCTTCTGAGACCAGTGTCTGGTCACTTACAGTGACCTCCATCTTTTCTGTATAGGGCGTTGGTGGCACCGTTGGACTGTTCGCACTGTACGGGTGGACACTCTATGCGGTGAAGTTCCTAACCCTTGCTCAAATGTGCCAACCACCAAGTGTATCACCTTGTGCACATGTGTTAGCATATTTTCACAAACATTTTCAAGGGTGTTAACACTCCACTAGATCCTAAATGCATATGCAATGAGTTAGAGCATCTATTGGCACTTTGATAACCGCATTTCAATACGAGTTTCACCCCCTCTTAATAGTATGACTATCGAACCTAAATGTGATCACACTCACTAAGTGTCTCAATCACCAAAACAAAATGGCTCCTACCATTTATACCTTGCCTTGAGCCTTTTGTTTTTCTCTTTCTTCTTTTCAAGTCCAAGCACTTGATCATCACCATGGCATCACCATCATCATGTTATGATCTTTATTTGCTTCACCACTTGGAATGTATTACCTATCTCGTGTTCACTTTTTGGTAATTGATGACAACCATTTCACAAAGATATAAATTGAAATTCAATTGAATCCATGTTGCTTGTCCAAGCATATTTACTATGTATAAAAGGATATGGGACAAGTTTCATGAACTCCATATGGTAGCAATTGCTCCCCCTACATATGTGCTAAGAGTTTGGATTGTAGCTTGCACATATGATTAGATAGGAAATATAGGAGACAATGTCTACCCAAATGATGCTACGGTACAAAAGATGGACCTTTGAAGCGTGATACCAATCGGAGTGCACCATTATACCATCCTTAGCACCATGGTTAGCTCGATACCACTTGGAAACACTTGGAAATGAAATCACTAGATAAACTTATGCATTCTAGATTTTTATTTCATTCATTCAAACCTACAACTAGCATACACCACACAAGCATGGATATTGAAATTTAAACTTGTGCCATGCAAGCAACCATATGAAATGCACATTCAAATGTACCATACAAGTTCATGAGCTTGCTCCCCCTACTTGTGTGTTCAAAAATTTTAATTGATCCCTTTCCTTTGTCATATCTCTCTGTCGATGCAGGACCCATGGGATACATCGCAAGGAAGAGATGAGATCTAGTTTGATTAGGATTCTTCCCATGTAATCTTAGTAGTAATACTACCCTATAATCCTACTAGGACTCTACATTATAAACCGACTAGGACTCTGGCCTCCTGATTATATAAAGGAGGGCAGGGCTCCTTAGATCAGGAGTTCAGAAGAGGACAATTGTACAACACGACACTTTATAATCAATCCAACGCAAAAGCTAAATGCTGACTAGACGTAGGGTTATTACTCGATCAAAGATCAAGGGCTCAAACCAGGATAAATCAACTGTCTCTTACGTTAACCGTCAAGTTCTGCATACGTTGAAGCCTGAACAAACTACCTCGGGTACCCCAGTGGCAGGCTATCGGTGGTGAAACATCAACAGCTGGCGCGCCAGGTAGGGGCTTTCGGTGAATTTGCATCCAAGAGCTCGACGGACCTCGACAACATGATCTTCTCGACAGGATCAACCTTCATCTTCGGTTCGTGGATCTACGAGGCAGGCGACGATGGCAAGCTCCAAAGCCATCTCCTCAAAGATTCGGATCACCATGAAGACCATTCTATTTCAGCAACTACGACAGATCAACTTGCTGGAAGATTCACGCAGCTCACAATGTCCGATCCAACTCAGACTTCATGACTTCACGCATCCGATTCAAACTCAGGCTCCACTTCCGAGACAGAGTCCTATCCGAGTTCTTTTAGAAAACCGAGTTCTTTTCTGATAAGGCTCCGAAACACGACATCAACCTATCAAGAATACAACTCGGGGTACACTCAGAGTACTTTAAAGAAGATGGGTCCTTTTCCGTTCGATCTCCGCAACATGTCAATGTCTTATCGGGCACAGCTTGAAAGATCTCTTAATCTAGTGCTTGAAATACCACTGACAGGAGCTCAGAAAGGTCTCATGTTAACTATAACATCTCAAGACTGCATCGTCCACTGGCCAGGTTCCGTTCCTAAGGATTGCGGCACCCAACTAGTCTACAATACGACAACGGCAATTCTACCCTACCAAGAAGGAGACTCAATCTGTGACCTTGAAGCCTCTACTGAAGTTATCAACAACTCTGATAGTATGGAAACCAACGCCGATGATAGAACAACTCACGCTCGAGAAGTATTCATGATTCGCCATCCTCGATCACCATTGGTCCCCCTAGAAGCGCCCGACGTCAGGTCTTTAGATGAATCTAAGTCCAACATATCACCATTTACCTAGGGCACGATGGTGAGACCGAGAGTTAGAGGCAAGCTAGAGAAAGAAAGAACAAATTGAAACAAGGACGTCAACGCCGTGCTAAGCAGCGCAAGGAAGCTTGGATCAAATATGAGTCAGACCTAGCTGAGTATAATAGAAGAAAATCAGAGCGAGAGGTCGAAGAAGGACGAGCAACGAATACACCCTACAATAAGATCCGAGAAGCACTAGAAGAACTCAGGCAACTTCACATCCCAATGAAAAACAAGAACAGCTCCGGGACTTCCTCCGATCAACAGTCCTAAGGACACACGACGGAAGGGCCTGCTCAAGACTACCTGACAGGTCAACATCTCATGAGTAGGAAGATCAAAATCAAAGGAAGTCCACCTTCAAGAGACTTGGATCAAGTGGAAGTCACAATAGAGAAAGTAAAAGAAACCATAGTCAAAACGACCGAGTCGAACAACCAAGAAAGGCCAGAAGCAAAGCACCTACACGGACAGCCACACAAAACTACTCTCACCAAGACGACAGTTGGCAAGAAGGGGGCGCTGAATCAGAATACACAGAAGCTAGAACACACGATAGATTCCCCTATTTTGCAAACAAACTTGCTTTAATACGACTGCCTCACAAGTTCAAGCCGTCCAACCACTCCAAATATGATGGCAAGACTGAACCAAGGCTGTGGCTCAGGATTTACTCGCAATCGATTGAATTGGTAGGAGGAGATGATGACATCAAGACCTTGTTCTTCCTATGGCTCTAGAAACCATGCCCCTCCAATGGTTTGACAAATTAAATCTAGGGTCAATCAGAAATTGGGAGGACTTGCAAAGAGTTTTCTGTGAAAATTTCACGGGTATCATTACGCACCCATCACCCACGTAGAATTAAAAGGACTCAAGCAAAAAGGGGGCAAAAGTCTCAGAGATTACTATCGACAATTTGGCGAACTACGTGCTCAAGTACATGACATCACCGAACGAGAAGTAATCGAAGCTTTCTCTCGTAGAATCATGGCTAGGTGGCAATTTCAGGACTTCTGCAAAGAAAATCCGAGAAACAATAAAGAATTCAGACGCACAGTAGAAAAGATGATTACTGCAGAGGAGAAGACACGAGAAAGGTTCTCAGATAGAAACAACCGAGATAACCCAGACAAGCAAAATCATCGAAACATCGATAGCTGGTGCATACAAGTTGATAACTAAAGATGGAGCAGAAGTCAACAATACATGGCACATCAGCCAACTAAGAAGATTCTACTCATGAAAACAACTCAAGGGAGAATATATATACAAGTCACAAGAGATCAACGTTCATGATCAATAAAGATGTGGTTCCTCGACAACAGATGTCTTATTATGAATCTTCTCGAGTTGTTTTCACTAAGCATACCGGCTAAGAGCAAAAGAGCTGAAAAGATGCTTGAGCTCACCGATGAGGGTAGCTAACAAGCTAACACCCGATCCAAAAAAAACAAAATGGCTGAAAATACGCCTGAGCATACCGGCCGAGAGCAAAAGAGCTGAAAAAATGCTTAAGGCCGCCGATGAGGGTAGCTAATAAGCTAACACTCGAACCAAAAAAGAAAAATGACTAAAACTAAGCCTGAGCATAAATCAGAGCAATTTCAAGACAAGACCCTCTAGCTCCTTGTTTCCAAATAGCATGAGGCTCGGGGGCTACAATCAGAAGATCTCACAAAGCGCTACACGGTTTCGCTCAAGAAAGCACTTAGACGACGCTTGTACCTACTCGACAAGACCTGAAGGAACAAGGCGAGGCTTCTAGAGCTCTACCATGAAGTGCTCGGGGGCTTGATGATCCTAGGATGTTTTTGCGACCAAGGAAAGGACCAGACGCCGACCATATCTTGAGTTAAGCCAAAAAGAAGAAGCCGAAGATACTCGAGATCTCCTAAGTCTTTTCAGTACTAACAAGAACACAAAGTTTGTCAAGACAACGATCTATACCGAGTTGTTTACAAGTCATAGACGAAAGCTAGACAAGCACTCGACAAATCAAGAAAGTCTGTCAAAACATCAATCTACATATACCGAGTTGTTTACAAGGCACAAACTAAAGCCAGAAAAGCACTCGACAGATCAAGAAAGTTTATCAAGACAATGATTTACCCAAGTCAGGTTGTTTATGAGACAAAGAAATACAGACAAAGAAGACAACAACAAAAATAAAGAATCTCCATTCAAAAAGAAGTATAGTGTTCTACTACAGAAGCTGAAGTACAAAGGTCAATTACATCAAGCATTGTCATCAGGAGAAGAAATATCAATGTTAAGATTATCAACAATCCTCCTGGCTAAATCTTCGACCTCAGGCTCCACCTTCTCAACAGCATCTAGATATTCTTGACTCTCGGCTTCATCAGCAACCTTGGACAAAGGGACCTCTAGAGCAAGAACCTAGACCTAGGCAAGAACATTTCTGGTACATTCAAGATATACAAGAACTACAAAATACACCCGGGGGCTGCTCTACTTCAGAAACTATCATATTCATGACTACGGAGATTTTACATCACGCAACAAAATGCTCGATGAATCAAAATAGCACACCAGGAGGGTATTTATAGACCAAAGAAGCGGTGCACATGGACCGAGAGCACCAATGGAACAAACCTAACAAAGGACACAGTGAAAAGATAGAATTCAATGAAAAAGGACTTAGGCGTGAAGGAACAGTACTCAAGAACAACCATATTCGGAAGAATATACCAACACTGTACAACTCGTGAACAAACAGCGTTTAAACTCAACCATCACCATACAACTACATTTGACAATAGCAGACTACCAGAGAATATGCCAAGATCCTGCATCCAAGTTCTTTCTGAATAAAAGAACCCAGATATATGCTCGGGGGCTACAACAGGAGAGGTTTTCAGTTCTTTGAACAACTCAGATTCTAGACCCTCCAACTCTTTGTTCCAAATAGCAAGAGGCTCGGGGGCTACACTCAGTGAGTGCACTTTTTTTTTGAAAAAGCGCATGTCACTAAGAAGACTTCTTCAAGACAGACCACTTTAAGGCCTCACGACAAAAAGAACCCGGACCGAGCTATATACGAGTTCTTTTTGATAAAGACCCAGGTATATGCTCGGGAGCCCTTCGACGAAGAATCAGAACAATTTCAAGATAAGACCCTCCAGCTCCTTGTTCCAAATAGCAAGAGGCTCGGGGCCACACCCAGATGAGAGTACTTTTTTCTTCAAAAAGCACACACCACTCGAAGATCGCAAGAAGCGCTACACGGTTTCACTCAAGAAAGCACTCGGGCAACGCTTATTCCTGCTCGGCAAGACCTAGAGGAACAAGACAAGGCTTCCGGAGTTCAACCATGAAGTGCTTGGGGGCTTGTCGATGCAGGACCCATGGGATACACCGCAAGGAAGAGAGGAGATCTAGTTTGATTAGGATTCCTCCCATGTAATCCTAGTAGTAATACTACCCTATAATCCTACTAGGACTCTACATTGTAAACTGACTAGGACTCTGGTCTCCTAACTATATAAAGGAGGGCAGGGCTCCTTGGATTGGGAGTTTAGAAGAGGACAATTGTATGACATGACACTTTACAATCAATCCAACGCAAAGGCTAAACACCGACTGGACGTAGGGCTACTACTCGATCAAAGATCGAGGGCTCAAACTAGGATAAATCGACTGTCTCTTGCGTTAACCGTCGAGTTCCACATATGCTGAAGCCCGAACAAACTGCCCCGGGTACCCCCGTGGCAGGCTATCGGTGGTGAAACATCGACACTCTCCTCCTATGTCAAGTTCTCACCCTTTGTTGTCTTCTCATTATCTTAGTACACCAATATCTTTGTTTTTCTCCCCATGTATCACTAATATCTTTGTTTTTCTCCCCCTTTATCATCAATGACCACAAATGCTCAAAATGTAGATAGATTATGATTATCAATGTCAATCAATAGGGTGAGGATCATTGTCCCAAATTTGGTCCAATCTAGATCATTTGCCAAAGATATTTAACTTGGTTTGATCCAAGGACAAGCTTCTTTACACCTTCAAATAAGGGTTATCTTGTACCATGTTGAGTTAAACACTTAGAGCTCATTTTCTAGATTAAACACTAGGTTTACAAGCCCACAAATATGTCATATGCTACCACTAGATCAAGTCAAGCATAGAAGCAATAGTGATACCATACAAACATCAAATTCATTTGATTTTCACGAATGAGCCTATTAAATGTGAAAAATGACTAGATGCACTAAACGTGTCCTTAGAAAGGATGTATGCCATGCTAATCAACTTTTACCTTGGATTGCTCGAAGGAGAGGCATGTCATATAAGTGGGGGGGGGGTCATCAACACATATTTGAGAAATCCAATATGTTCAACTCATTCCTTAGCTTGCGAAACCTTTTCTCATCCAATGGCTTGGTGAATATATCGGTAAGTTGATCTTTGGTGCCTACACTCTCAATGCAAATGTTCCATTTTTGTTGGTGATCTCTTATGAAATGGTGGTGGACATCAATGTGCTTTGTTCTTGCATGTTGAACCGAATTGTTGGTCAACTTGATTGCACTCTCATTGTCACATAGCAATGGCACTTTCTTGAACTTGATTCTAAAGTCACTCAAAGTGGCCTTCATCCAAATTATTTGTGCAACACTATTTTACTTCTTTGATGACCATGAAACAAGTGATCTTCCCAACAATTGACATGTGCCCAAGGTGCTCTTCCTTTCAACCTTGCATCCCGCATAATCCCAGTCGGAGTAACCAACTAGCTCAAACTTTGTTCCTTTGGGATACCATAAACCAACATTTTATGTATGCTTCAAGTACCTCAATATTCTCTTTATAGCCTTCAAATGACTTTCTCTTGGTGAGGCTTGAAATATTGCACACATGCATACACTAAACATGACATCTGGCCTTGATGCGGTCACATAGAGTAGGCTTCCATTCATAGACTGATATAATTTTTGATCCACCATATTGCCACTTGCATCACTATCTAAGTTGCCATTTGTTCCCATTGGTATACTAATGACTTTACTATTGCTCATACCAAACTTTTTGATCATGTCCTTGATATACTTGCCTTGACTCACAAATGTACCATTCTTCAATTGCTTGTTTTGAAGACCAAGGAAGTAACTCAACTCTCCAATCATGGACATTTCAAACTCATTAGCCATCATCTTTCCAAACTCATCACAAAAGTCTTGATTGGTTGATCCAAATATGATGTCATCTACATATATTTGCAACACAAATAAATCTTTTTCAATCTTCTTAATGAAAAGAGTGGTGTCAACCTTGCCCATCATGAACCCTTTAGAGAGTAGGAAGTCCCTCAATCTCTCATACCATCCTCTAGGTGCTTGTTTCAAGCCATACAATACCTTCTTCAATTTATACACATGGTTGGGCTTCTTGTCATCCTCAAAACCGAGAGGTTGCTCAACATATACTTCTTTATTGATGTAACCATTAAGAAATGCACTCTTAACATCCATTTGATAGAGTTTGATGTTGTGGCACAAGCATAAGCTAGCAAGATTCTAATTGCTTCCAATCTAGCAACCGGGGCATATGTTTCTCCAAAGTCAAGATCTTTAACTTGTGTATAGCCTTGTGCTACCAATCTTGCTTTGTTCCTTACCACTATCCCATCTTGATATTGCTTGTTTCTAAAGACCCATTTGGTTCCAATCACATTGTGTCCCTTTGGTCTCTCTACTAATTCCCATACTTGATTTCTTGTGAAGTTATTCAATTCTTCATACATAGCATTTACCCAATCAACATCCTTCAATGCTTCATCTATCTTCTTTGGTTCAATAGACGACACAAATGAGAAATGCTTATAAAATGAAGCCAATCTTGATCTTGTTTGTACACCTCTTGAAATATCACCAATGATAGTGTCCAATGGATGATCCCTTGCAACATTGGTTGATTGGAGGATTGGAACTTGATTGCTTGCACTTGCTTGATCGTTATGTTGAGATGATGTACTAGCCACTTGATCTTGTTTATTATCATGAGAGCCACTTGTACTAACTTGATTTGTATCATATTGCACATTTGAATTAGAGAGCACTTGTACTTGATCATCTTCATCATCATTTACTTGCCTAGGCCTCAATTCACCAACATCTATGTTCTTCATGGCATTTGAAAGTTGAATGCCTCTAACATCTTCCAAGTTCTCATTCTCTACTTGTAAACCCTTGGTTTCATCAAATTCAACATCATGAACTTCCTCAAGAGTACCACTTTCCAAATTCCAAACTCTATATGCTTTGCTTATAGTAGAGTAACCAGTTAGAATCCTTCATCACATTTCTTGTCAAACTTGCCCAATCTAGTGCATTTCTTCAAGATATAGTATTTGCAACCAAAGACCTAAAAATATGCAATGTTGGGCTTTCTACCATTCAAAAGCTCATATGGTGTCTTCTCTTTCAATGGGTGACAATAGAGGTGGTTGCTATAATAGCAAGCCATGTTGATAGCTTCGACCTAAAAAGATTGACTCACATTGTACTCACTAAGCATAGACCTTGCCATATCAATGAGTGTTCTATTCTTTCTCTCAACAAGGCCATTTGATTGTAGAGTGTACTTGGCCGAGAATTGATGTCTAATTCCAAATTCATCACACAACTCATCAATTCTAGTGTTCTTAAACTCACTACCATTGTCACTTCTAACTCTCTTGATGGTTGTTTCAAACTCATTGTGAATGCCCTTGACAAATAAATTGAATATTGCAAACACATCATTTTTGTCCACTAGAAAGAATACCCATGTGTATCTAGTATAATCATCCACTATCACAAAGCCATATTTGTTTCCACCAATGCTAGTGTATTGTGTTGGCCCAAACAAGTCCATATGCAATAACTCAAATGCTTTACTAGTGCTCATCATGCTTTTCTTAGGATGGGTGTTTCCAACTTGTTTTCCGGCTTGACAAGAGCTACAAAGCTTATCCTTTTCAAACACAACATCTTTCAAGCCTCTAACCAAGTCATGCTTAACCAATCTATTCAATTGTTTCACAAGCTCTTTGGCACCCAAATAGCTTTCTTCTTTGAGCCCATCCATGGTTTACTAATGAACTTAGCCTTGACACCATTTGCACCTTTGGTAAGCACATAGAAAGAATCAAGCTTAATGGATGATACATTAGCTTATGACTTCTTGTTCATGCACTTTTGCTCTACATGACCAACTTGCTTGCAACTAGTACAAAACCGACCATTATTCTTCACAAAACTAGTCTTATGAGGAGCAAAGGCCGCCTTGCCTTTCTTGGGGGTATAGCCCAATCCCTCTTTATAGAGAGAAGCTCTTTGGCTACCCAAGCACATAAGCAAGCGGTCCTCACCACCATAGGCCTTAGCCAAGGTATGAGTGAGTTTATTGACCTCCTTCTTGAGGTTCTCATTCTCAACCATTAGTGAGGCATCACAAGTGAAACCATCACTACTAGATGAGGTGGAAGTAGAAGTACTACAAGAAGGGTTTGTGGGAGCAACAATGATAGGCATAGATAATGATTCATCAATTATATCACAAGTTAAGCCTACATTACAAGTTTCAACATGCTTCTTTTTGTTTTGCTCATCAAGCAAAGAGGAATGGACCTTTTCAAGCTTTTTGTGAGCCTTGCCAAGCTTCTCATGGGCTTCCTATAGGCTCTCATGAGATGCATTGAGCTGATCAAAGGCTTGCTTAAGGGCTTTTAATTCCTTACGCAAGCTTTTGCATTTCCTTCTCTTGATGTCAAAGTGTTCTTTAGCATCTTCTTGCATGTCAAATAGTTCATCCTTAGTAGGTTCATCATCATCACTATCACTTTCATTATCATGTTCCTCATCACTTCCATCATCACAAATTTGTACCTTAGTGGCCTTAGCCATGAAGCATGATGGAGTGTCAAAGAGAGAAGGCTTCTCATTGATTGCAATGCTTGCAAGTGCCTTCTTCTTGGTGCTCTTGTCATCATCACTTGAGGAAGCATCACTATCCCAAGTGACCACATGTGAACCACCTTCTTCTTATTGAAGGTCAGCTTGTCCTTCTTCTCTTTCTTGTCCTCCTTCTTGTCCTTCTTGTTGTCATCATTATTGTCACTATTGTATGGACATTGAGCAACAAGATGATCTTTGCTTCCACATTTGAAGCACCTTCTTGACTCTTCCTTGTTCTTGGATGAAGATTTCTTCCTTCTAGTATGGTAGCCCTTCTTCACCATGAACTTGCCAAATCTCTTGACAAAGAGAGCCATTTTCTCATCATCATCATCATCATCACATGAGCCATCATCTTCACTTGATGTATCTTGCTTTGCCTTGCCCTTGGATGATGTGGCCTTGAATGCCATGCTCTTCTTCTTCTCATCCTTCTTCTCATCTTTCTTTTCCTTCTTTTCTTCCTTCTCATCATCATCTCTATATGTATCATCGGTCATTATATCTCCCAACACTTGGTTTGGTGTCATGGTGTCCAAACCACTCCTCACTAGAATAGTGACCAATGTGCCAAATCTTGAAGGTAAGCATCTCAAGAACTTGTGGGAGAAGTCCTTGTTCTTCACCTCTTCTCCAAGTGCTTTGAGATCATTGACAAGCACTTGAAGCCTATGGAACATCTCCGACACACTATCATCCTCCTTCATCTTGAAGCTTGCAAACTTCTCTTTGAGAATATATGCCTTTGCACCCTTCACGGCTTGAGTGCCCTCAAATGATTATTCCAACTTCTTCCAAGCCTCATGAGCCATCTCAATGTTCTTGATTTGCTCAAATGTTCTCTCATCAATTGCATCATGAATGACACTTAGAGCAATGTCATTATTTTGGAGAAGCACTTCTTCGGCCGCGGTGGGATTCTCTAGATCATCAATCTTAATTTTGGTTTCTACCACCTTCCACACTCTTCTATTGATTGACTTAATATGTATGGTCATATTTGATTTCCAATATGGATAATTTGTGCCATCAAATTGGGGTGACTTCTTGGTGTTGTTGATTTGAGCCATTTTTACACTGAAGGTTGTTAAGCCTCAAATCACGGTGACCTCGGCTCTAATACCACTTGAAAGGTCCTAATGGCTAGAGGGGGGTGAATTGCCTATTAAAAATTCTACAACAACACTTAACAAACCGATTAGATAATTATGAGGCAAAGCAAGTGTTGCGCTAGCCTACTAAAAATGCAAGCCACCTACCACAATTCTAGTTTCTATAGTTTCTAACCACACAATGCTATGTCACTATACTAAGTTAGTGAGCTCTCAAAGGCTAACTAAAGAGCCACACTAACCAAACTAACAAGCTCTCACAACTAGCTACACTAAAGAGCTTGATAACTAGTTTGCGGTAATGTAAAGAGAGTGAGCAAGATGGTTATACCGTCGAGTTGAGGAGTGAACCAATCAATCACAAGAATAAATATCAATGAAGACCAATCACCTCAGAATCAAATGATGACACAATGATTTTTTACCGAGGTTCACTTTCTTGCTGGCAAGCTAGTCCTCGTTGTGGCGATTCACTCACTTGGAGGTTCACGCGCTAATTGGCATCACATGCCAAACCCTCAATAGGGTGCCGCACAACTAACATAAGATGAGGATCACACAAGCCATGAGCAATTTACTAAAGTATCTTTTGGCTCTCTACCGGGGAAAGGTCAAGAACCTCTCACAATCACCACGATCAGAGCCAGAGACAATCACCAACCTCCACTCGATGATCCTCTAGTTGATCAATGGAGAAGCTCGAGCACTAGGTGGTCCGATGATCCTGCAATACAAATATGTAGAATGGGTAGTACATGATGTACAAATATATGAACTTCGGAGAAAAATCAGCAACGGCGATGAAATAGCGTAAGTAGCTCGGCGATCAGTTGGTGTGAACTTGAGCTCTTTACACCCTTATGGCAAGCCATACTTGGGTGTTGGGAAGGGCTCACCGAGGGCCGACCGCCATCTAGAGGTAGCGCGGTCAGGAAGAACGCCAGCTTCCACCAATCTGTTGAGCTCCGCTTCTCCTGTTCGCGACAACACCCACTCTTTGTCATGCCGGTCTTTGGCGCTCACTTTCTTGGGGCTCGTCTTCTTCGATTTGGTAGCTCCCTTCTTCGGTGCCATCTCTCAGATCTGATTAGGGTTTGGCGGTGGAAGCAAGTGTGGATGCGAATCTAGAAATGTGAGGGCTGAGGAGGAAGGCGAAATGACAAAGTGGCAAAGGTGGGAACGTGGGATGCGGCGGCACGGTTATAAAGCACTTTCCCCACCCTTTCGCATTTGAGGGTTTTTGGGGAACCATTCCCGTGATTTACGCCACCCTGAATTCTCTGCAGCAGCAAGGTGGTCCGTTACTTGGGCTTTTGCGTGACCACAGCCCCGTATCGCTGATTTATCTCCGCAATCTGTTACGGCCCGCCGAATTTTTATCGACTTCTTCGCCAATCGTTACGGCTCAGTAATTGCTACTGTACAACCGTTACTCTAGTATTTTCTCCATGTTTGTTTTTCTCCCAGACTTCCTCTTGTGGCTCGGGGACTGCGTCAGCATTACGTCTTGGTTCCTTTCCGCATAGGAGATTTTACTTCGGTTGACTGTTGTTTCTGACCCTGGCACCATGTGACCACGTCACCTACTGTTAGGCTCGGGGACTAAGTGGGCACACTTCACCTTGTGGTGAATGTGCTTTTTGAAGCTATGCCCGAGGACTGGCTGCCTACTTGGCTGGTCTTCTATTTTTTCTACTTTGGACCCTCGCACCACATGACTACGTCATCTACTGTCAGGCTCGAGGACTAAGTGGGCACACTTCGCCTTGCGATGAATGTGTTTGCTTTATTCTAGAAGACTCCACACCTCTTGAAGCAAAAGAAGATTATCTCCTTTTCTCATGGTTGGACTCTAAGTGGGCACACTTGGTCCACCGCGAAGAAATTTTTTATTCCGAACTTGAGCTCCTTACACCCTTATGGCAAGCCGTACTTGGGTTATACTGCTTAGCAACGGTTCATGCTACTCGGCTATAGGTTCACGCTGCTCGGCAACTACTCACAACTGCTCAGTAACTCATCACGGTGGTCGGACCATGAGTTTGACTGATTGACTTTATTCGCACCTGCTCGAACAAGCTCAAGATGGCGTTGCACAACGGGTACAAGGCGCTCGAGAACTAGCTATGGGCAGTATGACCCCGGATACCCATGGCATACCACATGGGCTACACCCCAAGGGGCGGCCCAGCCCACACGATGAAGCCTTATGGGGTACAACTCTGCTCGGCACCTCTCGCAAGACACCGGGAAGATATCCTGAAGATACTATGAGATCTGTTAGGATATATATGATCCCATGATTCATATAATCTGTTATTACTTTCTGGTTATCTCTCAGATCTAACCGATTTGTAACCCTATCCCCTGGACTATATAAGGCGGACAGGGACCCCCTCCAAACTCACACAATATCATACGATAGCTAATACAAACCAACAGACCACAGGAGTAGGGTATTACGTCATACTGATGGCCTGAACCTGTCTAACTTGTGTGTCTCTGTTGCCTTCTTGTTCTTGATCACATGCTTCTCTGTCGATCAATCTACCTTCGTGGGATACCCCTCGGAGGACTGCTCGCCATATAGGGGCTTGCGTGTTGTTTCCTTGTCGAACAAGATGGCTTTTTCCATAGGCTCTTCGTCCCTCCCGTAGCCTGGCTGGATCTTCATGGTCGGATCGATCTCGTGGATCATCAACACCGACAGAGTCAGAGAGCTCCTTGAGCCAGTGTAGATCGATTCTACACCGATCACCCCCACGCCTGTGACTGCAGATCCGATCTCAGAACTACCTCTGAGGTCACCTTCATCGATGACTCGCCCCCCGTATCCTCGCTACTAGAGGAGGCAGATCAATAATGACGATCTGATCACGTCTATCGATCGGGTTGGTCTAAAGTTCATCGATTGCCTCTCCATCGCCGAATCAGCTCTAGACACTCTGGTTCAGCGCCGACCACCCTCCGATCCAGATCTATCGGAGGCTGCTCGGAAAACTCCAGGGGCTATGGCCCTACCCTTCAGGTTTACCAACGCCACCGCCGTTTACCAAGATGCCTTGAGGGGTAGATTCATCGACCAGGTTTGAGATGTCCATCCTCCCGTCGACCAGATCGCTGAGTAGCCTCCACCAACCATCAACTTGCTCTACATTGGCCGACGCTCCGGAGCGTCCCTCCAGACCATCCAAGAGGAGAATTCGAACTCCAAGTCCTAGGGCTCTACAGAGACCATCGCCGAAACGACCATCAAGCTACTTCTTCCCCCAATGTTCTATGGCGACGCAATCTTCAATGTCAGCGTCGACAGCCCCCTTGGAACGGCAAAATTGAGGAGGAACGCGCCACTCGCGAGAACCGGAACATCAACCATGCACAACGCCGAGCAAACGAGATGACCCTTGCGATGGCCGAGCAGCAGCTCGACTCATAAGGAAGGCCACTCCAGCACAACCTTGATGACGAGTTCCTCTGCATTGATGGCCACGACGTCTATAAGACTCCAAGCACCAACCTGGTCGTGGCCGCCAATGAGCTTGCCCAGCTCCCACAGACACCGGAGGCCATCAAGGTCGCCGCAATGCTTAAAGTGACGCATTGCTAGGTCAATGAGATCCACCAGGATTAGAGACCTTCTTACTCCATAACCTTGATTCACCGATCAATCGCCATAAGGTCTGATCGCTGCCCAAGTCGCTTCACTAACCAGCGCCGCGATGATAGGCAACCCCTCTAGGGTGGAGCTAGGGGCAACCGCATTGAACATCACCGCCAACCTGATCAGGAGGTCGACCAGGATGCCCGAGTGCACCTCAACAATCTCCAAGATGCACGACGATGTATCGACGAATGCCGCTTTGGTCGCCATGAAGACAAAGTACATGGCCGCTAGGAGTACGAGCAAGAGTACGGTAACCCGGACTCAGCTCTCGAGCCGCTCACCGACGGCAACGCTGTAGACGATGGCGCCAACAACCCTAAGGGGGGCCTAGCATTCACAAGGGCGCTCCAAACACTTCAGTGGCCCTGTGGTTTCAAAATCACTAGGGTCGAGCCATACGAAGGAAGGATGAACCTAACACAGTGGCTACAGGCTTACGCCACTGTTGTCTATGCCGCCGGAGGAGACACCAGTGTCATGACAGGTAGGGGCTTGTGTGCTGTTTCCTTGTCGAACAAGATGGCTTTTTCCATAGGCTTTGTCAATGTTGTCTGACATGCGCATATCAAGACCCTAGACATGCTGCCCAAGATCAGCACCTTGATTCAAACAGTATGGAGCAGCTTGATAGCACACTGATGAGACGTAGCAAGATCTGACCACCAAGGGAGTCCCCGGCGTAGCTGGCAACGTCCGAGCACCAAGGAGTCCTTGACGTAGCTGGCGATGTCCGAGCACCGAGGAGTCCCTAGCGTAGCTGGCGATGTCCGAGCACCGAGGAGATCCCGGCGTAGCTGGCGATGTTCGAGCACCGAGGAGTCCCTGGCATAGCTAGCGATGTTCGAGCACCGAGGAGTCCCTAGCATAGCTAGTGATGTCTGAGCACCGAGGAGATCCTAGCATAGCTAGTGATGTCCGAGCACCGAGGAGTCCCTAGCATAGGCGGTGATGTTCGAGCACCGAGGAGTCCCCGGCGTAGCTAGCGATGTCCGAGCACCAAGGAGTCCCCGACGTCACTGCTGACGTCCGAGCACCGAGGAGTCCCTGGCATAGCCAGCGATGTCCGCAAGGTGAAGTGTGCCCACTTAGTCCTCGAGCACGAAGAAACCGAGCGCCAAGGAGTAACCGGCGTAGCTGGCGATGAAGCACGAACGACGAACAGTCTGGTCAACTGGTCGGCGATGAAGTGAGCATTGAGTAGAAACGACCGATGAACAGTCTGATCAATTGGTCGGCGATGGAGTCCATGAACCAAGTGGTCTGACCAGTTGATCGGTGGAGAAGTCCGAGCACCAGGTGGTCCGATGATCCTGTAATACAAATATGTAGAATGGGTAGTACATGATGTACAAATATATGAACTCCGAAGAAAAATCAGCAATGGCGATGAAATAGCATATGCAGCTCAGCGATCAGTTGGTGTGAAGATGTACTTATATTTAATACAAACTGCCCGAACAGTTAGTGTGTAGCTGAGTCTCCAGCCCTAGCTAGCCTGTTAACCATAACATCAAGCGCGGAGCCCGTGCACGTGTAGGAGGAACAGTCGTGACCAAGCAGCGCTGCCGACCACCCATAACATAGAGCGTGGAGCCCGTAGCACGTGTAGAGAGGAGCCGGAGACAGAGCCATCTCTGGAGGCATCCGAGCATCAATATGACTGTTCGGGGGTTCAGAAAATCATTTGGAGAGCAAACATGGAGAAAATAGCTCGAAGAAACATCATGGCAACATACAGAGACTGGAGAATATTTAGAAAAATATTAAAGTGTGACTTATCTTTAGATAGAATGTCTGGTCGGCGGCGTATGGCGTTATCTAGTCGGCGTGAGGATGAACATCTCCAACCTGGTCGGTGAATTTGCCCCTTAGGGCATCTTGGTAAATGGCGGTGGCGTTGGTGAACCCTGTAAGGAAAATGGACCCTTGGCCCATTTACTTTGGATTTTGGTGTTTGATGACCAACACAACCAAATTGGACTAATGAATTTGCAATTGTTTATTTTGTAGTTCAATAGGGTGCAAGACATGACTTGGACGAAGGCGATGTGATGATCCGATGATCAACACCTTAAGAAAGACCTTAGGAGCACAAGAAAAGACCCAAAATATCAAGCAAAGTCCAAGCATGAAGATAGGAACCAAGCCATACGCAAGATCACGAAGAATCGAGCTCGCAAAGGCGACCGGACGCTGGACCGGTGGCTCGGTAGACAGGCGACCGGACGCGAGGATCGGACGCTGGCGGCAACCGATTGAACGCAGGGCATCAGCATCCGATCGAGTACAGAGAGGTTCCAGGCGCGCAAAACTGCGGCCGGACGTGTCCGGTGGTAGGCGCCCGGACGCGTCCGGTGGCAGGCGACCGGTTCGCGGCTGCAACGGTCGGGACGACCGGACACGTCCGGTTAGGACGATTCTACGTCCGGTCAGTAGCAGATTTGTGGGAGTTTGACCCCAACGGCTACTTTCTCAGTGAGGCTTATAAATACAACCCCCAACCGGCCATTTGAGTAGAGTGGAACTGAGGAAACATACCAAGGGTGTTGATACACCATTTTAGTGATCTCCACATGCATAGTGCTTAGTGTTTTATTAGGTGATTAGCATAAGTGCTTTGTGAAGTGCTTAGGTTGATTAGACCACCGCTTATGCGCTTGCTCTAGGTGTATGCCTAGTGTTTAAGTGAGGTTTGCATACCTCTTGCCACCCCGTGCTTGCGAGCCAAGAGTTGTACATCGGAGGGGCTTGAAGTCTTGCGAGATCGCACCAACCGCATTTGTGGTGCGGTCGCCACCGTGTACCGAAGGGAATAAGGCCCGTGGCGTTTTGGCCGAAAGCTTGATAGTGAAGATGGCAGGGAGCATCCGGGAGAGGCTTGCCGGAAGGCACATCGGAGACCCACTTGCGCGTGGGGAAGGCCCGAGGCTATCCACGGAGTTACCCGATCGGGAGCTTGGCCCTTGCGAGGGATTCCTTGCGACGGGCTACAACGAGAACTAGGGAGAAGCTTGCGCGCTTCTCGATACCTCAGTAAAAATACCGGAGTCATCGACGGGAGTTTGCATATCTCTACCTTGCTCTTTAAGCTTCCGCATTTACATTGATCATATTATTATCATTTGCAGTAGAGATAGCAACACAATAGCAAAATCGGAGTTGCACATCTAGATAGATTATCTTTTGCATAGGTTTTGCTAGAGGTAGAAAAAGAGGCCATAGTTTTGGAGTTAGATTTTATAAGTTGCCTAATTCATTCCCCCCCCCCCTCTTAGGCGTCACGGTCCCTTCAATTGGTATCAGAGCCGGTAGGCTCAATTTGGACCTTTGGCTTAACCGCCGTTGAGCCGACGCTATTTAGAGTGGTTGGGATGGATACAGCTAGGCCTCCGCACTTTGACGGCACTAACTTCCCATACTATAAAGCTAGAATGGCTTGCCACCTTGAGGCGGTTGATTTAGGTGTATGGAGAGTCACTCGTGACAGGATGAAACCCATCAAGAATCCCGAAAAACCCACAAAGAGTGAAGAAAAAGAAATGCATTTCGATGCTAGAGCTAAGAATTGCTTGTTTGAATCTTTTTGCATGGATTTTTTTAACCAAGTGTTTACTTTAAATACCGCTCATGAAATTTGGTTAAAACTCCAAGAGCTCCATGACGGCACAAGTAATGTCCGTGAGCAAAAACATTGTCTAGCTAAGCAAAATTATGATTCCTTTGCTATAAATGATGATGAGCTTGTTCGTGATATGTATTCTCGATTGAATCTAATTATCAATGAGCTCCATTCAATAGGATTATTAAAGCTAGATGATGCGGACATCGTGAGGAAGATCATCTCCGTACTACCACAAAAGAAATATGCAAGCATCATCACCATCCTTCACAACATGGAGAACTTGAGCACCATGACCCCGGGCATTGTCATTGGCAAGATAGTGGCATTTGAAATGTCATGCAAGATGGGTCTAGAAGAAGCCTCTTCATCGAGCAAAGGCAAAGCTCTCGCTTGTAGCGAGAAGAAGAAGATGAAGGGCAAGAAAGTTGAGACAAGCTCAAGCTCAAGCTCCTCAAGTGAAGATGAAGATGAGGATGATGATGATGAAGAAGAATCAAGTGATGATGATCAATCTTCCTCCTCCACCTCCGACCTTGATGAAGAATCAATCAAACTTATCAACAAGGTAGAGAAGATGATCCAAAGGCTCAATGTCAAGGGTGTGCCCATCCAAATTCAAGACCTCATTTTCACTAATCAAAGAAATGAGCAAAGAAAGAGGGGGATGCTATGGATGCGGCGAGTTGGGGCACTTTGTAGAAGTTTGTCCAAACAAGCCCACACCCAAGACAAAGAAGAAGGCGTGCAAGAACAAAGCCCTCACGACAATAAGGTCATGGGATGATTCTTCAAGTGAAGAAGAAAACCATCACAAGAGGCGAGATCACAAGCACTCATCATCAAGCTCTTCTCGTGTGTGCCTTATGGCACGAGGTAACAAAAGCTCATCCTCTAGTGAGAGTGATAGTGATGATGATTTGCCTTCTTACAATACAATTGTGCAACAAAATCTTAAATATGCTAAAGTTTGCACTAGTCAACAAAAGAAGCTCAAAAATTTAAAAGAAGAGCTAGGTAGTTCACAAGAAGCATACAAAAATTTGCTTGAACAATATAAAAACTTTGCAAATCTCGATGTAGAACTATCTACTAAAATTGAGCAAATTGAGGCTAGTGCAACAAGTGCATGCACAATTAATGATAAGCAACTTGAAAAGAAAAATGAAGAATTAAAAGAAAAGTTAGCTAGCTCACAAAATGATTCTCAAAGTTTGCTTGCTAAAATGGAAATCATGGGCAAACATTGTGATAAGCTAACAAATAAAGTTGCTAATCTTGAGGCCGTCAAAAATACCCCCACCAAGGCATCTAAAAGAAATGACATAATTAAAAAGGATGCCTCTACTTCTTGCAATGATTTATGTTTAGACTCACCTTTGTACAACCAAGTTTATGTTGAGAAAGTTGTTGTAGATACATGCACACAAGAGGTTGCAAAGAAGAATGAGCAACTCAAGCAAGAAGTAGTTCGCCTCACCAAGGACTTGACTCAAGTGAAAGGCAAGGCGAAGCGAACCCAACTTCATCAAGATAACACCATCAAGGGAGTGAAGAAACTTGATGAAGGACAAACCGTGGTTTGTTACGTGTGCCACAAGGAAGGTCACAAGTCCTATGAGTGCAAGGTGAAGAATGGGGGAGGAGCAAAGAAGAAAGAGAAAAAGCAAACAAGCAAGCTCTCCAACACCTACACCAACAAGGTGGACAAGAAGGCCTCCACACCTTATCTCTTGAAGAAGAAGAAAAATGACAAGGTGGTGGCCATCAAGGTGAACAAGCAAGCCAACAATAGGGTCAAACGCTTTTGGGTGCCAAAGGAAATCATTTCAAACATGAAGAGCACCAAGAAGGTTTGGATCCCGAAAGGGAAGTGAGAAGTCCATTGGACTTTGGGGAACTTGGAGACTTGGCAAAGTATGGGTGCATTTCATGGGGTGCATCTTGATGGACATAGTCATTGCCAAGTAGGTTAGCGAATACTATGGACCCAAATTCCCCTTCCCATGTTAGGTAACTAGATGTCATTACTTTCAATTAGTATTCATTTCAATTGGTTTTGTCCTTCAATTGATATACTCTTAAAGCATCTAGTTATCTTTCATGCCTATGTTTGCATTTACATGCTTAAATCTTCTATCATGCATTCAATAGGTATATCATATGGTAGGCTTGCTCGGTTTCATTATCATCCCTTGGAGCAAACCTACATGGTTTAAAATTGTTTAGGAGCACGACACATAGCTTGTTTTACAACTATTTATCTAATATGTGCCAAAGTCCAAATTATAGATAATCTCTCCCAAATATCATCTTTCAAGTGGTATTTTGATACTTAAATCAATGTGCACAAATTTTACAAGTATTCAACACTTGTGTGCACAAATTTAGGGGGAGCTTAATCTACAAGTTGGATGCTTTGAGACTAACACCTTTTCAAGCTTATCTTGTGTGTTGTAGTCTCATTGCATGGAAAATGGAGTCCCCGGAGTTAAGCATCATTCTTCATTTGGCATCATCATGTTGATTACATTCCTTTTTTATATGCTTTCTCCATGCATTATATAGATTAAACTCTCTTGTGCAATAAATTGCTAATTATGCATATGCTTTGCTTTCCACCATATGTATGCATACTTTTAGGGGGAGCTTAGTCTATATAATGTGAGAGTCAAATTTTGTGATCCATTTCACTCTATACACAAAGGATCATGAAATTTGACCCTCCCTTGTGCTACTAATGTCTTCCTTTTCGGTGTTTGATGCCAAAGGGGGAGAATTTGAAGGACCAAAGGCAAACATCAAGTTGATGTCTATAAGTGGTAATGGTCGGAGAAAGGGAGGAAAGTGAATTATGGATTAGTCTAAGTAATGGGAGATTTTTTTTAAAAAAAGATAGGCTTTAATCCATAATATCACATGGGGACATTTGCAAGGGCAAGACATGCTTTTAAGTAAAGTTTTAATTGGTATCTGTCAATTAGTATCATATAACCTTGCCCTTTGCATTGCAACCTAGCAAGTAGGTAGTTTTTAACTTCCAAATTCTAATTATTTGCTTGCTTTGGTCGTGTTGGCATTAATCACCAAAAAGGGGGAGATTGTAAGGAAAATGGACCCTTGGCCCATTTACTTTGGATTTTGGTGTTTGATGACCAACACAGCCAAATTGGACTAATGAATTTGCAAGTGTTTATTTTGTAGTTCAATAGGGTGCAAGACATGACTTGGACGAAGGTGGCGTGATGATCCGATGATCAACACCTTAAGAAAGACCTTAGGAGCACAAGAAAAGACCCAAGATATCAAGCAAAGTCTAAGCATGAAGATAGGAACCAAGCCGTACGCAAGATCGCGAAGAATCGAGCTCGCAAAGGCGACCGGACGCTGGACCGGACGCTGGAAGCGCGACCGGACGCTGGACCGGTGGCTCAGCAGACAGGCGACTGGACGCGAGGACCGGACATTGGCGGCAACCGACTGGACACAGGGCATCAGCATCCGATCGAGTACAGAGAGGTTCTAGGCGCGCGAAACTACGACCGGACGCGTCCGGTGGCAAGCGACCGGACGCTGGCAGCGTCCGATCGGCAGTTCGTGGCTGCAACGGTCGGGATGACCAGACGCATCTAGTCAGGACGATTCAGTGTCTGGTCAGTAGCAGATTTGCGGGAGTTCAACCCCAACGGCTACTTTCTCAGTGGGGCTTATAAATACAACCCCCAACCGGCCATTTGAGCAGAGTGGAGCTGAGGAAACATACCAAGGGTGTTGATACACCATTTTAGTGATCTCCACATGCATAGTGCTTAGTGTTTTATTAGGTGATTAGCATAAGTGCTTTGCGAAGTGCTTAGGTTGATTAGACCACCGCTTATGCGCTTGCTCTAGGTGTATGCCTAGTGTTTAAGTGAGGTTTGCATACCTCTTGCCACTCCGTGCTTGCGAGCACAAGAGTTGTACATCGAAGGGGCTTAAAGTCTTGCGAGATCGCACCAACCGCATTTGTGGTGTGGCCGCCACCGTGTACCGAAGGGAACAAGGCCCGCGGCGTTTTAGCCGAAAGCTTGATAGTGAAGACGGCGGGGAGCATCTGGGAGAGGCTTGCTGGAAGGCACATCGGAGACCCACTTGCGCATGGGGAAGGCCTGAAGCTATCCACGGAGTTACCCGACCGGGAGCTTGGCCCTTGCGAGGGATTCCTTGCGAGGGGCTCCAACGAGGACTAGGGGGAAGCTTGCGCGCTTCTCAATACCTCGGTAAAAATACCGGAGTCATCGACGGGAGTTTGCATATCTCTACCTTGCTCTTTAAGCTTCCGCATTTACATTGATCATATTATTATCATTTGTGATAGAGATAGCAATGCAATAGCAAAACCGGAGTTGCACATCTAGATAGATTATGTTTTGCATAGGTTTTGCTAGAGGTAGAAAAAGAGGCCATAGTTTTGGAGTTAGATTTTATAAGTTGCCTAATTCACCCCCCTCTTAGGCGTCACGGTCCCTTCAAACCCGAAGGGCAGGGTTGTAACCCCTGGAGTTTTCTGAGCAGCCTTCGATAGATCTAGATCGGAGGGTGGTCGGCGCTGAACTAGAGTGTCCAGAGCCGATTCAGCGACGAAGAGGCAATCGGCGAGCTTCAGACCGACCCGATCGATGGATGCAATCAGATCATCGTTGTTGATCTGTCTCCTCTGGTAGCGAGGAAGCGGGTGGTGAGTCGTCGATGAAGGGGACCTCAGAGGCAGTTTCGAGATCGAAACTACAGTCGCAGGTGCGGGGGTGATCGGCGTAGAATTGATCTACACCGGCTCAAGGAGCTCTCTGACTCCATCAGCATTGATGATCCATGAGATGGATCCAACCGTGAAGATCTGGCTGGGCTGCGGGAGGGATGAAGAGCCTGTAGAAAAAGCTATCTTGTTCGATAAGGAAATAGCACGCACACCCCTACTTGGCGCGCCAACTGTCGACATAATATCGTCGGCAGTCCTCCGAGGAGTATCCCACGAAGGTAGATTGATCGGCAGAGAAGCGTGTGATCAAGAACAAAGAAGGCAACAGAGACACACGAGTTAGATAGGTTTAGGCCGTCAGTATGACGTAATACCCTACTCCTATGGTCTATTGGTTTGTATTAGCTATCGTATGATATTGCGTGTCTACAGATATATGTATCTTGTCCGCTAGGGGACCCCTGCCTCTCCTTATATACTATGGAGGGGTAGGGTTACAAGGAAAGTATCCTATTTGGTACTATACAATAGCTTGCGGTGCACGCCGAGCAGCGCCGTGCATGCCTTGATCTTGTGGGTTGGGCCACCTCTGATGGTGTGGCCCATGTCTTGTCTTGTGGATACCGAGGGCCATACCCCCATGGCTAGTCACCGAGCCTGACAGTAGGTGACGTAGTCACATGGAGCCAGGGTTAGAAAGTAGAAGACCAGCCGAGCAGGCAGCCAGTCCCCGGGCGTAGCCTCGAGATGAGAAAAGCGCACATTCACCGCAAGGTGAAGTGTGCCCACTTAGTCCCCGAGCCTGCTGGAAGATGAAGAATGAATCTTGTAGCAAGGTCAAAGAAAAAGAAGTCTAAAAGCTTGCCGACATCGTCTGACATGCATGTATCAAGACCCCAGACGTGCTGCCCAAGATCAGCACCCTGATCTGAACAGCATGGAGCAGCTTGATAGCACACCGATGAGACATAGCAAGATCTAACCACCAAGGGAGTCCCTGGCGTAGCTAGCGACGTCCGAGCACCGAGGAGTCCCCAGCGTAGCTAGCGATGTCCGAGCACTGATGAGTCCCCGGCATAGCTAGCGATGTTCGAGCACCAAGGAGTCACCGGCGTAGCTGGCAATGTCCAAGCACCGAGGAGTCCCCGGCGTAGCTGGCGACGTCCGAGCACCGAGGAGATCCCGGCATAGCTGGCAATGTCCAAGCACCGAGGAGTCCCCGGCGTAGGCGGTGATGTTCGAGCACCAAGGAGTCCCCGACGTAGCTGGCGATGTCCGAGCACCGATGAATCCCCGGCATAGCTGGCGATGTCCGAGCATCGAGGAGTCCCCAGCGTAGCTGGCGATGGAGCATGAACGATGAACAGTCTGGTCAACTGGTCAGCAGTGAAGTGAGCATTGAGTAGAAGCAACCGGCAAATGGTCCGATCAACAGGTCGACGACGAAGTCCATGGACCTAGCGGTCCGACCAGTTGATCGGTGGAGAAGCCAGAGCACCAGGTGGTCCGATGATCCTACCATACAAATATGTAGAACGGGTAGTACATGATGTACAAATATATGAACTCCAGAGAAAAATTAGCAATGGCGATGAAATAGCGTAAGTAGCTCGGCAATCAGTTGGTGTGATGATGTATTTAATATAAACCACCCGAACAGTTAGTGTGTAGCTGAGTCTCCAGCCCTCGCTAGCCTGTTAACCATAACGCGGAGCGCGGAGCCCGTGCACGTGTAGGAGGAACAGGCGTCGCTAAGGAGCCGCTGCCGACCACCCATAACGCAGAGGGCAGACGCTCGTGCACATGTAGGGAGGAGCCGAAGATAGGGCCGTCTCTGGAGGCGTCTGAGCATCAACAGGACTGTTTGGGGGGTTCGGAAAATTGTTTGGAGAGCAAACATGGAGAAAATAGGTCAGAGAAACATCATGGCGATTAACGTAGATTGGAGAATATTTAGAAAAATATTAAAGCATGACTTAGCTTTAGACAGAATGTCAGGTCGGTGGCGCATGGCATTGTCTAGTCGACAAGAGGATGGACGTCTCTAACCTGGTCGGTGAATCTATCCCTTAGGGCCTCTTGGTAAGCGGCGGTGACATTAGCGAACCCAAAGGGTAGGGTCGTAACCCTTGGAGTCTTTCGAGCAGCCTCCGATAGCGATCAGATCGTCGTTGTTGATCTGCCTCCTCTGGTAGCCAGGAAGCAGGCGACGAGTTGTTGATGAAGGCGACCTCGGAGGTGGTTCTGAGATCGGATCTGCAGTCGCATGTGTTGGGGTGATCTGCGCAGTGCTGATCTGCACTGGCTCGATGAGCTCTCTAACTCCTTCAGCATTGATGACCCACAAGAGGGATCCGACCCTGAAGATCTAGCCGAGCTGCGGGAGGAACGAAGAGCCTGCGGAAAAAGCCATCTTGTTCGACAAGGAAACAACACGCAATCTCTTACCTGGCGCGCCAACTGTCGATAAAAGATGCTCGGCAGTCCTCCGAGGGGTATCCCATGAAGGTAGATTGATCGGTGGAGGTGCACGTGATCAGGAACCGAATGGTGACACAAGACGCAGAGACAGCGATTTAGACAGGTTCAGGCCGTCTGATCGACGTAATACCCTACGTCCCGTGTCTTTGGTATATTGTATTGATCTGTATGTAGATGTAGTTGTAGATATATCTAGATCGATCTCCACTAGGGGACCCCTGCTTCTCCTTATATACTCTGGAGGGGTAGGGTTATAAGGAAAGTATCCTATTTGGTACTATACAATATCTTGCGGTGCACGTCGATCAGTGCCGTGCACGCCTTGATCTTGTGGGTTGGGCTACCTCTGATGGTGCGGCCCATGTCTTGTCTTATGGATACCGGGGGCCATACGCCCACAATCCACCTTTCTCATTAGGCTTGTCTTGATCAAGTGAGAGTTTGTGCTTGTTACTCGTGCTGATCGCCATCACCTAGATGGCTTGGTGGTGATAGAAAACTTGGTGATCATCTGGTGATTCTTGTGTATGACCCAAGTCATGGTGTGAGCAGTTGTGGGCGATTCACCACGACGGAGTATCAAAGAATCTGCCCGTAGAGAGCACTTGATCCTTGCGCGGATTAAGTTGCTACTTTCTAAAATGGAAGATGAGATGAATAGATTGAATTGATAGTCTAGTTCAATCTATAGTCTAGATTCCATTCCCTCGATCCACTCTCATTTAAATGATGGGATTGGGCCATACCAACCTTCACTTAGTCTTTATATAAGATTGCTTCGTATCTTCAAGGATTGGGTGGAGGTGGCGTAAAAAGGAAGGAAAAAGGAATTTCAAATCTCCAACGAGGACTAGTGGGGAGTGGCGACTCTCTAATACCTTAGAAAAACTTCGCCGTGTTCCTCTCCTCTTTACTTTGAGCATTTACATTTAAGCAATTCAATTCATGCCTTTACATTCTTAGAATTGCCATGCTAGAGTAGGATTGGAACCTATGGTGCAAAACTTTTGTGCGGTAGAACAATAGAAACACTTCTAGGCAAAAAGAGGTGAAATGGGCTAAGTGTAGGGCTTAATTATTGAAAGAAATTTAGATCCTTTCAGCTAGGACGAGCTCCACCTCCGTCGTACGGTGGGTCGAGTTCCACCACCGGCGCCGGTCAAGCAGGAGCCTTCGCGGCGACGGTCGGGACTCTCCAGCGGCGAGGGTAGTCGGCGTCCTTCCGCTCGTGCTTTTGGATTCTGTCCAATACGGAGGGATTTGCCTCGGTATTGAAGGGGAGCGATTTTAGTTGTAGTTGAATGCCGTGGAATTGCTCATCAATGCCATCTCGCAATGCCAAAGACATCAAACAACAGAATTGGGAAAACTCAATTCCAATTCCAAATCCTACCCATGAATATCTACGTCCAAACGCTACTTTACGTATATTCCATAAATACATTTGTTTCATGGGCTTGTCTGGGAAGTATTCCTCCCTCCAGTCCTGCTTAAGGGGCTGTTTAGATCCACCAACTAAACTTTAGCCGGCTAAATTTACCTGCTAGTGATTCAAACGGCCCAGCTAAAAGACCAATTAAAATTTAGCTGAATTTAGCTGTTTCAACCAAGTTAGATGAGTTTATTAGCTGGAGGATCCAAACACCCCAGCTAAAGTTTAGCTAGGAGAATTTTAGCTAGCTAAACTTTAGTTGGATGGATCCAAACAGGGCTTTAATTGCCTTAGCTAATTGATTGGTCAGCACCAGAATAGAGCATTACAAAACCATAAAAGGAATTTTTGTTATTAACTTATATACTCGCTCCATTTAGGGTCAGATCCTTCAACAGGTTTTTTCTTACCATGTTTACAGATATTTATTTACGATAAACATAAATTTTAGCAAGCCAATCGTCCTAATTATTCATGCCAATTGCCACAAAACCAAGAAGTATCGCTGTCGGAGGAGTGAGAACCCACTGTATTACTAGTTATTTTAGATGTTACTCATCTTTCACTTATCTATATCCGATCGAATGTACCGCATGCCGTAAGAGATGATGCTGGGTTCTACCCTGCAGGTAGCAGCTCGAAAACACACATCTAGTAGCTAGCCAATGTCTCCCCAGATGGCCAGATCGTGACTCTACCAAAGTAGTTTAGTGGGATCGCATGTGTATTTCACCAGTGACCAGTCTCAACGAACTAACACTACACGTGCATGCAGCTTCTTGGTTTGTGTTACTTATAAGATTAGAATGGAAAACCAAAGATTCACATATACAGAGAGCGTGTTTAGTTCCCATCCAAAATTCAAAAAAGTGCTACAGTACCCATCATATTGAATCTTGCGATACATGCATGGAGCATTAAATGTAGACGAAAAAAAACTAATTGCACAGTTTGGTTGAAAATTACGAGACGAACGTTTTGAGCCTAATTAGGCCCTGTTTAGTTACCCCTCCTAAAAGCTTTAGGAGCTAAAATCTGAATAGAATCTGTCTAAGGAACCAAACACCCCCTCCTAAAAGTTTTAGGAGGCTGGTTTTTCTTTAGGAGCTTCACCCCCTCCTAAAACCTCCTAAAGTCCTTCCTGGACCTCCACTACCCCTCATTTATTGCCCTCTCCCTCTCTCTCTTCTAAAGAAGGGTAAAAGTGTATTTGTTCAACAACATTTACTGCTTTTAGTCAGTTTTAGGAGGTGCAACCAAACACTCTTTTAGGAGGTTTTAGATGACTGCCTAAAACTTTTAGGAATTAAAGTTTTAGGAGGTCGGAACCAAATAGGGCCTTAGTCCATGATTGAACACTATTTACCAAATAAAAATGAATGTGCTACGGTAACCCAAATTCTCAAATTCAGGGAACTAAACACGTGCAGAATACTTTATCCCCTCAAATCAAAATGTAGCTTGTGCATTATTTAGTGTTGTTCCCAGTACTCATGAATGACCATTTTTTCTGGGAAAATTTATTATAGAAAATCAAGCTCTAACCGGACTAGTCAGGTGAAGAATTTTTTCTGCACTCATTATATTATCTTTTCTAAATATATTTGCCACTTTAATTTTGAACTCTATAGTATGGCGGCCATATCTATCAGTCACTCCCACCCCCCAATAGTCTGTCTTTTTTGAGCAAATATAGTTTTTTTTACCAAATCAGTTTCATATTGATGGGAGGTGGTTCTCCGCCGAGGAAGCCAAGAAGACCTCATCTACAACTACTACAAGGGCATCTTGGGCACCCCCTTTCAACGGTTGCACTCCCTGCGTCTTGATAAACTCCTCCCTCAGCTTGATCTTACTGGAATTGATGCATGCTTCTCGGAGGAGGAGATTTGGGCGACCATCAAAGACCTCCCCCCTGACCGCGCTCCGGGGGCCGGATGGTTTTACTAGTCTCTTCTACAAAGTGGCATGTGGGATTATAAAGCAGGACGTCATCAACACGTTCAATGCTTTGCGGTCGCTGGATGGCAAGAGCTTCCATCTTCTAAATGATGCACTGATGATTCTATTGCGCAAAAAAGAAGACCCAACAAGGCTGAAGGACTATAGACCGATCAGTCTAATGCATAGTTTCAGTAAGCTATTCGCTAAATGCCTTGCCAAGCGATTAGCACCGAGGCTCAAGGAGATCGTGGTGCCCAACCAGAGTGCTTTCATTAAGGACCAATCAATCCATGACAACTTTAGAGCAGTGCAGTTGGCATGTCGTTGGCTACACAATAAGAAATTCGCCTCGGTGTTACTAAAGGTGGACATTGCAAAAGCCTTCGATTTCGTTGCTTGGCCGTTCCTGCTTGAAGTCTTGTAGCACATCGGCTTCCCCCGCGGTGGACGAACTGGATCTTGATCCTTCTATCAACGGCAAGCACCAAGGTACTCCTAATCGGCAGACAGGGTAGAAGAATTATGCATGCTCGGGGGTTAAGGCAAGGGGACCCATTTCACCGATGCTATTTGTGATTGTCATGGAGGCCCTCAACTCGCTTATCCGTGAACTGGATCATCGTGTGGCATTAACGTCGTTGCCTGGCCGTGCAATCACGCACTGCGCCTCCCTCTACGCCGCTGACCTTGTCATCCATGTCGCTCCTAGCCACAATGATCGGAATTGTGTGCAGCAGATCCTGCATTTGTTTGCAGGGGCATCTGGACTTGTCACCAACATTGACAAGTGCGACATTGACTAAATCATTGATCCAGTGAAGAGTTGAAGTTATTTCTTGATTTTCAAATTTAGCAACTCAAGGATGACACTGTTGACCCACAGGATCACCAGCTCAGGTGAGTGAACCACTCACCAGTCTTATCGAGCACCTGCTAGTGTTGCCGAGCACCCACTAGCCATGCCGACCATGAACAAGCGTTGTCCATCCCCACACATTATGGCTAGAGCTAGAAGAAGGGAAAATAGAGTATGCACACATAGTACAAGACACCAGCGTTGGCCGAAGCCCGGTCTGAGAGATGGCAAATCTGAACTCTCTTTACTGAGTTGCCGTGGTAGTCTATTTATACAACTCTATCCATCTAGTCCTAGTACAACGCACATGCTGTAACAGTAACTAGATAACATACAGGGCTGACTCTGCGTCGGCCACTGCATGTGCCTATAGTGCTGCAGGTGAGCCGTGCGACGCCTACACCTGCAGCGGCTACAATATCACAGCAGGGAGCCTTTCGACGCCGCCTTCCCTTACTATGTTCACACAAGATAGCAGTAGATTGTCTAACAATTTTCTTCTAATCCTACTGTTAACCCTTGTACCCCCTCCATGCCGATCATCTCCTTCAGCTCCATGAGTCGAAGACGTCCGAGCGGCTTGGTGAGGACGTCCGCGAGTTGCCGACCAGTTTTGACAAACTCGATGATGATTTGCCCTCCATCGACATAGTCCTTGAGGAAATGGAACTTCACGTCGATATGTTTACTCCGGTCGTGCAGAACCGGATTCTTCACGAGGGCGATAGTGGGCTGGTTGTCCACCATCAGTGCTGGAGGGTGAGCTTCCACACCGGTTAGCTCGCCCAGCAGCTGGCGTAGCCACACAACTTGGCACGCCGCTGTGGCCGCCACTACGTACTCTGCCTCGCACGTAGATAGCGCCACCACCTTCTGTTTTAGTGACAACCATGAAATTGGAGCTGACCCGAGGAAGACGAGCACGCCAGAGGTGCTCCATCGTCCGTCGATGTCCCCCGCCATGTCTGCATCGCTGAACACAGTGAGCTACAGTCTACTCCCACCGGTCTTAGGAAAGATGATCCCTTAATCCACCGTCCCTTTGACGTAGCGTAGTAGCCGCTTCACCGCAGTCTAGGGATCCTCTCTGGGATCCTCCATGAAGCGACTGACATAGCCCATGGCGAACGTAATGTCCGGCCTCGTGTGGACTAGGTAGCATAGACCGCCGACGATGCTCTGGTAGAGTGTTGCTTCCACCTTTGCCGCGGTGCTAGCCTTCGTCAGCTTCAGCCGCTCCTCCATCGGAGTTACGCATGGCTTGCACTCAGCCATGCCGCTCCGCTCTAACAGCTTGGTGGCATACATGCTCTGATCGAGCGTGAGTTCCTCCTTCCCCTGTCTCACCTCGATGCCAAGGTAGTAGGAGAGTGCGCCGAGATCGCTCATTCAAAAATGAGCCGCCATCTCGCACTTGAAGCTGTTGATGTCCTCCATGTGCGCGCTGGTGATGATTAAGTCATCCACATACACGCCGATGACGAGCTCCTCCTTCCCCTATCGCCGCATGTAGAGCGCGTGCTCGGTTGCGCACCTTTGAAACCCAAGCTCGCTCAGCGTGGCATCAAGCTTAGCGTTCCATGCTCGTAGGGCCAGCCGTAGCTCGTAGAGCGCCTTGCGCAGTCGGAGCACCCTGTGCTCCTCTCCCTTGACGGCAAAACCTGGAGGTTGCTTGACGAAGACCGTCTCCGCCAGCTCGCCATTGAGGAAGGCTGATTTAACATCTAAGTGATGGACGCGCCAGTCCTTTGCTGCTGCCAAAGCTAGTAGCAAACGAACTGACTCCATGCGCGCTACTGGTGCAAAGACTTCCTCGAAGTCTATGCCCTCGCGCTGAATAAAGCCTCGGGCGACGAGACCCGCCTTGTGCTTGACAATGGCACCGAGCTCGTCCTGCTTGACCTTGTACACCCACTTCAGGCTGATCCGACGGCATCCTAGAGGTGGGTCGACGAGCTGCCAAGTCTCATTTTCCTCAATCACCTTCATCTCCTCTAGCATCGCCCGTCGCCAGTTTCCATCGCGCTCGGCTAGCGCGAACATGGGTGGTTCCTCAGCACTGATGAGTAGCAGCTCTGCATCATTGAGTAGCCGACCAGTCAAGCCTGAGGGTCCTGTGACGCCGACGTTGTTGTCCAGCCTATGGAACCGCACCTCCTCACCTTCGTAGAAGGCATCCACGAACTCAGTGATATCACCGGGAGGTGAGGTGAACTCGATCGGCGTCGATGGAATTCCTTGTTCCGCCGGAGTGCTCGGCATAGTACCTGAAGTGCTCGTCACCCCAGGTGCAGTGCTCGGCACTACTTTTGGACAACTCTTCATAACTCCTGTAGTGTTCGGCCACACTGTAAGAGTGCCTAGCCTCAGTCTTGGAGTGGTTGGCACCACTGCAAGACGTCTTGGCTCCGCCACGGGAGTGCTCGGCACCCATCCTGGAGTGGTCGCCACCACTGTAGAACCTCCTGGCACCACTCCTGGCATGCTCAGCATCCCTCTAGAAGTGCTCGGCACTCCTCTTGGAGTGCTCGGCATCCCCTCCCGAAGTGCTTGGCACTGCCCTAGGAGTGCTCGGCTCTACCGCCGAAGTGCTCGGCACCTCTTCCCCAGCGTCTCCACCACCGTAGATGACCAAGTGCTCGACGACGAAGGTGTTGGTGAAGCTGCCAGCTTCCCCCATGCTCGGACTGCTCTAGTCCCAAGCTACCTCCTCGTCGAACATGACATCGCGTGAGACAATCACCTTGTCTCCACGTGGGTCATAGAGCCGGTACGCCTTGGTACCCTTCGCGTAACCTAGGAACACCATGGGTGTGCTCCTGTCCTCCAGCTTGGTGAGGTTCGACTTCGTCTTCCTAACGTGGCCGATGTAGCCAAATGTCCGGAGAAAGGACACGCTCGGCTTGCGCCCATACAAAGCTTCGAACGGCGTCTTGCCCGTCAGGGCCTTGGTCGAAGAGCGGTTGAGGATGAACACCGCTATGGTCACCGCCTCACCCCAAAACCTTGCCGGCATGCCTTTGGCCTTCATCATGGATCAGGCCATGCCGACCACCGTCTGGTTCCGTTGCTCCACCATGCCATTCTGTTGTGGCGAGTACGGTGTGGTGTGGTGTTGCCCCACACCCTGATCCACGTAGTACGTAGCGAACTCCACCGAAGTGAATTCGCCGCCGCGATCAGTCCTCAGCACACGGAGCTTCTTGCCGCTCTCGGCCTCCGCGCGCATCTTGAACTTCTTGATCGTCGCCGCCGCTTCGTCCTTACTCATCAGGAGTTGCAGCCACATGTAGCGACTGCAATCATCCATGAGTAGGAGGAAGTACCGCCGACCACCATTTGTAGCAGGCGTGATTGGCCTACAGAGGTCACCGTGGACGAGCTCGAGAGCGTCCTTCACGTGATACTTGGTCACCTTTGGGAAAGGTAGCCTCATCTGCTTCCTAGCCAGGCAGCTGTCACACAGCTCGCCTCTGTGCTTGATGTGGGGTAGCCCTCGGACCATCTTTTCCAGCCGACCGAGCGCATCGAAGCTGAGATGTCCAAACTGGGCATGCCACATCCATGGTTCCTTGGACTGCCTTGCCGCTAGGCACACTGGCTTCTCTACCTTTAGGTCGAGCAGGTACAATCAGTTCAGGGACCTCTTCACCTTGGCAAGAAGTCGCTGCTCCCGGTCCCTGATCCTAAGGACTCCGTCCTTGATCAGTACCTCGCTACCGCGCTCATCCAGCTGACTAATGCTGATGATGCTAGAACGTAGCTGTGGGATGTAATATACATCTGTTAGCACGTGGTGCTCCCCATTCTGGCACCTGAAGATGATGGTACCACGCCCTTGGATTGCCACCCTTGAGCCGTCACCAAACTTCACCGTACCGACAACATGGTCGTCGAGCTTGAAGAAGGATGCCTTGGAGCCCGTCATGTGGTTGCTAGCACCAGAGTCCAGATACCACCGCTGCTCCTGGTCAGTGCCCACATGTTCGAGGTGGACTTAGGCGCGTGGTTCGTCAAGGTTGATGGTCTTTAGGGCCTTCCCAGGTCCTTCCACCATCATCACCTCTTCCCTCTCCTCAGCCTCGACGTCGTGCAGTGCATAGAACGTCGTCATCAGGATAGTGGCCTCATCCTCATCATCGGCTTGCGCCAGATGAGCCTGAGCCTTCTTTTCCTGCTTGTGGTTTGGGCACTCCCGTGCCTAATGGCCCATCTTCCCGCAGCACCGATAGGCGTTGGGGTTGACCTACTTCTTCTTTTCCGAAGAAGCCCTGCCGCGGCGCTTGCCATCGCCACCGTGGCTGGAGGAGGCAGCCTTCCCGGAGTTCCTCCGAGCAGCCCACTCCTCTTCCGTCAGTAGGAGTTTCCTGCTGTCCTTCGTTGCTGTCGCCTGCTCCAGGCGCTCATCCACCGCCCATAGATGCCTGTCACATCCTCAATAGTAAGGGTGGACAAGTCCAGCATCGTCTCTATGGAGAGAGCGATCTGGATGTACTTTGCCGGCATGAAGCGGAGGTACTTGGAGACCGCCTCCTCTTCATCGATGGTGATACCGTGGCTCTTCAACTTGCTAATGAGCATTTGCAGGCGGAGGGAGAAGTTCTCCACCATTTCACCATCCTTGAACTTGAGGTTGGCATACTCCTGCTTCAGAAGCTGGGCCGTCGCCTTCTTTGCGCGGTCGGAACCGACGCGCATCGACGCAATAGCCTCCCACGCCTCCTTAGCAGAGCTCTTCGCCCCCAACGGCTCCCTGTACTCCACCGATACAGCAGCGAGGATAGCCTCCAACGCTGACATATCATCTTCTTCATTGTCGGTGTCCTTATCAATAGCATTTCAGAGCCGTCGGGCTCTGAGCTTGATCTTCATGGTCACCGACCACTCTCCATAGTTGGTGCGAGTTAGCGTCGGCCAACTGGTGCCGCTGACCTCCCGCACCGTGCGAACAACGACATCCGATCGTGGCTAGGCAGCCATAGCAGTGCCACTACTATCGCCCATCTCCGAACCATCCGTCATCGCCAGCGGTTAGTCTAGCGACGGAGCTTGTACGGCTCCAATACCACTTGTTGGCCCACAAGATCACCGGCTCAGGTAAGTGAACCACTCACCAGTCTTGCCAAGCACCCGCTAGTGTTGCCGAGCACCCACTAGCCGTGTCGACCATGAATAAGCGTTGTCCGTCCCCACACACTATGGCTAGAGCTAGAAGAAGAAGGGAGAATAGAGCATGCACACACAGTACAAGACACCAGCGTTGGCCGAAGCCCTATCTGGGAGATGGTAAATCTGAACTCTCTTTACTGAGTTGCCGTGGTAGTCTATTTATACAACTCTATCCATCTAGTCCTAGTACAGCGCACATGCTGTAACAGTAACTAGATAACATACAGGGCTAACTCTGCGCCGGCCACTGCATGTGCCTACAGTGCTGCAGGTGAGCCGTGCGGCGCCTGCACCTGCAGCGGCTACAGTATCACAGCAGGGGGCCTTCCGACGCCGCCTTCCCTTGCTGTGTTCATACAAGGTAGCAGTAGATTATCTAACAGACACCTTCATATGTCAAACAAAGTACTCAAAGGATATGTTCAAGGATTTAATCATGGAGAATGGTACACCCATCAGGACCAAAATGCCAACCAAATGGACATCTTTACCTTCCAAGATGGTAAAGCAGTCGATCAAAATGTATATGAAAGAATCAAGATGTCGCCAAAAACATGGGGCGGGGAGTGGGGGTTGAATATGCATTCCAGAAATTTATAGAACTTGTAGTGGAATATTTGACCGAAGGTCTGATTAGGCCAATCTGAAAACATTGAGCGAAGGTCTCGACACTAAGTAAGGAGAGTAACACAAATTGAGAGGAATTATGCCTATTTAATTGATTCTACTTGCTATTGGATATGTAGTGAGTTGACTCCTCGCAAAACCTACAACAACAAAAAACACAAAATAAGTAGATCAGGATACATCTTCCAAAAGTCAACTTGCACAACATGAACACACCAACAAGCAAAAAAGGCACACGATTTGTTTACTGAAATTTGAATTCACCTCCGCGAATCCTATGTCTTTGTTAATGTTGAGAAGCTCCCAAAGAAGTTGGTTCTTTCTCAACCACTTACTCTCGCCAAAGGACCTCCAAAGACCGACCTTGTTTTTTTCACTGTATTGATTTTTCCTTGTGCAGAGGTGAAATCAAAACCTTAACAAATTTTCCACGGCTCACCGCAAACTTAGGAGCTTGTCGAGCAAAGCCTGACCATATAAGACTTCACAACATATGTTCTAGTTGCACACTCCATAAATGAATAAAGACGAAAGGAATAGCTAAGTCCATCAAGACAAAAGGAATATGCTCTCCACTCTAAATCTATTAGCCGCTTGAACTTTGAATGTTTTGTATGGCGGCTATATCAGTCAACCCAACCAGTGCTATATTTGAAAGGATAAGAACGAAAAGGAAGAAAATGTCTAAAACAAACAAAGGTAAAGCAGAAGCGAGTATAAATTACATATAATAAGGAGTATATCAAGCTGAGCACCCGATTCTGTTGGAATGAAAAGTTCAACAATTAGCTGCCGTTCTTTTATCTTCGTCAACCAGAAAACGATGGGAGCACGTACATTGTTTAAAATCCTTCTTTATAGCACACATATTTCCTATTGCTGCATGCATATGGGCCCATAATACAAGCATATACTAACACTTGGTCTCAAGATGTTTATCCAATACAAATTAAGCTATTGAAATGTTTGTCAACACACATTGTGAAATTGGAAATTTCTCGGTTAGCAGTAAGTGCCACGCTTTGCTCCTTTTGCTAGTACATGTTTTTTGACTTAATTTCATTACAGTACACCCATTACTCTATTTTAAAGTAAAAAAGAAAAGAAAAGAAAAAGAAGAACATGTGTGGATCTTCTCTTTCCATGGTGCAAAAGGAGCTTTCTTAAGCGCAGCCACTTAGGCGCCAAGTCCCCACAATGGTGGTTTTCTTTCAAAGTGGGTTTCTTCTGGTCACCTGCAGGCAAGAGGGAAACCTAACACAGGGTTTTAAATGACAAGGGAGCCACGCCAAGGCAATTCATAGCACAATTTTGTTGAACTAAACACAGAAGCACATGTATATGCAATAACAAAAACAACACCGTGCATGCGAGTCCAGTTTTTTTTAGTCCTAAAACTGAGGTGATCCTTTTATTTATTAGCCTACCAGCAAACTTGTGGCATCCTAATATAGTAGATCTAGAACAATGTCCTACCAAAAAGGCATGCCTCATTCAGTGGTTCTCCACTTCTCCTAGTTAATTAAGAGAGGACAGACAGAGGATGGGACTAAGAGGAGAAGATGAAAGCAGCTACAATGAAAAGAAACTTAAGAAAGTCAAGCGGGCCATGACCTGTCCCTCAAAAGAGCACCATAAACGTGCTTCAATCCAGTGGCCACTTTGGCATGTTGCCCTGCACCGATTTGCTAATCTTTATTTCCTCCTTTCCGACCACGTTTTAAGGTTAGGTCCAACTCATGGCAAGTCATTAAAATCAGTTGGTATCAGGTCTCAGTGCCTACTGAGAGTGGTGGTAACATATCTATGTACATTATTCAGGAAGAGAAATGGAAACAAACTGTACCTAGCAGCCTAGCAGTGTGCCACCGGTTCTTGCAGAGGTGGGGGCTCATGGTTTAGGAAATTTGGGCGTCCAGCGGTGTTTGATTGCGATGGTGGTCTTCCAAGTGCATGCACCCATGTGTGGCTGCATCCCAGGGTTTACGCTTCTTTTTTCTCCTCTTTTGTGTTGACAAAACCCACCTACTAAACTTCCATGATTCTGTTCAATTCCTGGATGGATAATCCAAGAAACCAAGTTGACAAAGGCACCGTGAAAAATAGATATTTTTGGGGAGGACAAGGATAGTAAAGTTGGTTGCGGAAAATATACAGACTCTACAAGAACAAAGTACCATCTTCAAGTTGTAGTAGCCGCCGGTTGCAGATAGCTCAAACCTATCATTAATGACTATACTCTGCGAACTGTTAAGCCTCTCGTGGTGGAACATATCTATTTATGTTTAAGTTTTAATCTTGTTATATGTATCTGCATTTTTTTTTGTGGATTTCTTCGACGAAGAAACAACGATATTCATTAAGTGGTGGGTTCTTCCATATTGAGACATCTGTGATTTCGTCAGTTTCAAGATTTGCTATATCTCAGCCTTTTGGAGATATTCAACTATTCATAGGTGTAAATATATGTGTGTATATATAATAAGGGTTAGTTTGGAAACTCAAATTACCTTGGGATCCCAGACTTTTCTTAGAGCCAACAATTCATGGGTATATCATTTGAATAAAGAACTTAGTTCTCCATGTTGGGCTTTTCGTCATGGGTTTCCCTCCCTTTACTTCCAAATCAGGCCTAAGTGTTTGTGTATGTATCATTTGGGGGGAAATGATTCTGCACCAGCATCAGCCCCAATTGCAAAAACAGTTGCATGGATATTCTTTGATAATCCAATGGAAGTTGTTATTATTCGTATATAATTGATGACGATGAATTCTCATGATGTTTCTCCTTTCTTTCGGAAGTCATCATCTTAAAATATCTCTTCATCAAGAAAAAGAAACAAATTCCTCATTATCCTAGCACTTTTATACTATTCTCCGCCTTTAAAGATACGAGGAAATGATTTTAATAGCACAGCATTTTAACAATGTTATTTGTTGTTATTTCTCATGAACAAACTGTAAAGCAGATGGAAATTTTGATATATACTCTCTACGCGGTGGGTATTTAAAAAAAAATCTAAACCAAATCATGTGCCTCTAAATTGTGTGACACGTTTTTTTTTGGCACATGAACTTTTGAACTCTCAATTTGTTGAGTTAATTCCACATATCTCCGATTTTTTGACATCATGCAGCGCCCGTTCAACAAAACTGCACTACAACTTCAAAAAACCGGATGTAGGCCCACCTATCATCCCAACAGAAAATAGTCCATGACTCCATGCCTATTTGATGACAAATGGACCCGCAACTGCTTTTATGAAAATTTTAGTTCCTTGCTATATGTGCCCAAAGGAATAAATGTTAGTATTTTTCAATGGTCATATGAAATTGTACACCCTCTGTCTCTGAATAAAGATTTCGAGCCAAAATTTGCCTATACAAATAAGTCGATTTCAAGGAGGCTCAGCCCATTTATTTTCCTTGGAGTTTGCTAACATTTACGGCACCATTCCTATCTCCCTCTTTTTCACCAGCGCAGCCCCTAATCTCCCTGATCCAATATTGTGCAGTAAATGCTATAAGGTCAGTCGTGGTGAGAGTTTCGCCGGTGTTTCATTTGAATTTAATAAGCTGTCACGTAAGCTTTTTGACAATGTGACAACATTTTTAAAAAGAGAGAGAAGAAGTGAGTTTCATGGTGATAAAACTCTCTTGACACGATTACCAACTCTCTATGGGTCATGAAATAAAGTATATATGGAACTATAAAATACAATAATTCATTGAGAGTGGGCGTTTCATCCACGTTTCATTTTATTCTAAATGATATGGCAGTTTATTTTGGAAACAACGCCATAAAACTCCCCACTGAAATTGGCCTAATTAGCATGCAACTTGAACAATCACTAATCAATGTGCAACTACTCCGATTAATAAACGGTGGTATGGTATTTTCTCTATCATACTAATCTGCCCTAAACTTATCAGGAATCTATTTATTTACCTCGGCACCATCGCACATGAGGATAGACAATTCATGTCAAGTCGTGCTCTCTTCCTGGCAGGCAACACATTAAGAGGGCTACTTTGATATACTCATTCTCCTATACTCCTCTCAATCCCCTTCAATCCCTATGGGAAATGACAGATCCAAACTAATCCGAAAGGGTGTGTATGGCTGTATGCACAAGAAATTGGAGTGCTAGATGGCATTCTCCTTTGTAGCAAGCTAATGATCGTTGAGACAGATTGCTGCAATTCAGTTGTAAACATGTTTTTTTTTTGAAACTCAGGGTGTGTTTAGATCCAAAATTTTTTGGGTTTTGGGTACTGTAGCACTTTCGTTTTTATTTGGTAATTAATGTCTAATTATGGACTAATTAGGTTCAAAAGTTTCGTCTCGCGATTTCTTATCCAACTGTGTAATTAGTTTTTTTTTCGTCTATATTTAGTACTCCATGCATGTACCGCAAGATTTGATGTGACGGATACTATGCAAAAATTTTTAGATCTAAACGGGGCCTTAGTTGTAAACATGTTGATGTGTTGTGATTGAACAACATCGCACCTCAAAGGCTTTATTCTCTATCTATAGCTTACAATGCAGCGGCTACCACGCAGCGCAGAGCGGCCCGATTACGGCCCACAATACTCAGCCCACTCGTGCTTCTAATAAGCCCACAAGTCATCTCGGCCCCACTTGAGGTCCGGGCCAACCTGCTCTTCCCGCCACGCCGCCCCTGCCTTCCCGCCAAAACCCTCCTCTTATTCCCCTCTTCCCGCCATTCCCCCGAACATTTTGCCGCCTCCCAGCCCCAGCCCCCCGCTCTTCTCCGCCTCCCAGCCCCTCGCCGCCGCCGCCGCCGGGATGAAGAACCCCGACTTCGCCGCAGACAAAGGTACGTCTTGCTGTGGCAACATTCTCCAAAACCTCCTCGAACCGTTCCTTCGTTTGCTCCTCGAAGGTTCCAGAACATTCCCTGAGGGCGCGTCGGTTCTTGGTGTTTGATTTTTGTGCCTGCAGCGCTCGCCAAGGACTTCTTGTCCAACTTCGCCGGCCCTCACGGCGAGCCCAAGTACCTGAACATCCTGGTAACCACGATCTCTTCCCCGTGTGTTCTAGGGTTGCCCTTTCCAGATCTGTTTTTTTAGCCTCGCAATTTCACTCTGATTTCTCTCTCTGGTTACAGCAAGATGTCGCGAACAGGAAGATACGCGCGGTCCAGATCGAGCTGGATGACATGTTCCATGTACCAACTCCTCACCTCCACAACATCCTGTTCCTTTTCTTTTTTTTCCCCTTTTACCAACTTTGCGGACGCAAACATGTGATTTTGAGTGCAAAATGTTGTTTTTGGTGTGCAGTATAAGGATATCGATGAGGAGTTCTTGCAGCGTGTTACTGAGAACACGCGGCGCTACATCGGTGTCTTCGCGGAGGCCATGGACGAGATCATGCCGGAGCCCACAGAGGCGTACACGGTCGACGAGGACCGGGACATCCTGATGACGCAGCGTGTGGATGAGGGGGCCGACGGTGGCGCCGACGGCACGGACCCGCTACAGAGGATGCCACCAGAGATCAAACGGTTCTTGTAAGTGGCTTTGTTAAACTTGTCTTGGTGAATGGCGACCTGATTCCATTAAATTGGTTAAACAAAACAGATGTGCCTGTGGTTATAGTTTGGTTCAAAAAAGATAGAACATGTTAGGAACATTACCCTCAGAGTGGCTCAAGGGAATATAAAATATCCTGCAAGCTTGTGCTTTTGTGGATATACGGATATTGGATTACTGTTATACTGCCATATAATATTTCAGCCATATATGAACATTTGTGTCTCACATTCTTGCCAAAATTATTCTTGGAGCTACCTAATGCTGTGCCTCCAACTGGAATTGCACTCCAATAATTTTCCTGTCTATCCAATTATCGAGCTATGTTGATGTTTGTCTAAAATTGATTCTATTTTGGCATTGTAGTGAGGTTTACATCAAGACATTCTCAAAGGCGACTCTGCTCACCATTAGGCAAGTAAAGGCATCCAACATTGGGCAGCTTGTGAAAATATCTGGGATTGTTACTCGCTGCTCGGATGTGAAGCCATTGATGCAGGTTGCTGTTTATACATGTGAAGAATGTGGCTTTGAGATATACCAGGTATTTGATCCCATTTTAGGCTTTCTTTTTAAAAATTTGGTTCTATATATTGACATTATATGATAAACGATCATATAGCAGTGTAGGATATGTACTGAAAGACGTCGTTAAATGTACTTCTGTCTATACTCAGCTGCATACCTAGAATTTTGTCTCCGGTCTAAGTTCTATTTTGAACAAAACTTTTGTTTTGAATTTGGCAGGAAGTGACTGCTAGAGTGTTTATGCCCCTCATTGAATGCCCATCTCAACGATGCAAACTGAACAAAGCAAAGGGGAATCTAATCCTTCAACTGCGTGCATCAAAATTTTTGAAATTTCAGGAGGTATTAACCTTTCTTCACAATCTGGTCAAGCAGGGGTTTCTTCATTGAAAGGAGCAGCTAAAATTTCATCATATTTTGGATTTCACTTCCATATAACAACTACGCTGTCTTGCAGGTGAAGCTTCAAGAGTTAGCAGAGCATGTACCAAAGGGCCACATTCCTCGCTCTCTGACTGTTCATCTAAGAGGAGAGCTGACTAGAAAGGTAAGGCAAAATAGGAGCTTTCTTTCACTTGCGCAGTTTCCTTTGAGTTGCTTTGCAGGACAATAGCTTCTACTTTTCTGTTGTTATCGCCATTTCTGTATCAATGTGCTCTACAGTTTAGCCTCGAAAGGAAGTTGCTTTTAGATTCATGCTTTGGTTTATTCAATTCACTAGCTAAATGCTCTCATGAGAGTTAAGAACTCGCTAAAGATATTCTGTAATATAACCAAGCACCAAATGCTACCACGAGCAGGTTGCACCTGGAGATGTGGTTGAGATGTCAGGCATTTTTCTCCCTATGCCATACTATGGGTTTAGAGCGATGCGTGCAGGATTAGTTGCTGATACTTACTTGGAAGCAATGTCTGTCACCCATTTCAAGAAAAAATATGAGGAGTAAGTCATCTAGGTTTCATGCTGAGCAATTCATTTATCTTCTGCAGCTGTCTGATAGCAATTGCAAAACTGTTCCAGGTATGAACTGAAAGGTGATGAACAAGAACAAATTGACCGATTGGCTGAGGACGGTGATATCTACAGTAAGTTGGCAAGGTCCTTGGCACCTGAAATATTTGGCCATGAAGACGTAAAAAAAGCACTGCTGTTACTACTTGTTGGCGCACCCCATCGGAAGCTCGCAGATGGCATGAAGGTATGTATGCTACTAGGAAGCAGTATGTATGATGTCATTTCCATCCGGGGCTTTGTTCTCTCTAACTGTTCACATCTCAATATTGACTGAAATGTAAATGTACAGATCAGAGGAGACCTGCATGTATGCATGATGGGAGATCCTGGTGTTGCAAAGAGTCAACTTCTGAAGCACATTATCAATGTTGCACCAAGAGGAGTGTACACCACTGGACGTGGGAGCAGTGGTGTTGGTCTTACCGCTGCAGTCCAGAAAGATCCAGTAACAAATGAGTTTGTCCTCGAGGGTGGAGCACTGGTAAGACCAACACCACCTTAATGATGGCATCTTTTACTGTATTTCTCTTTTCTACTGAACTATAGGTGTATACCTGTTTGTGCTTTTCACAAGCATATATATGAACTTTACTCCAGTCCTGACTACAGCTATTGAGAAAATATGCAGTTTTTTCTTTTTAAAATCTTTCAACAGTTGAGATTTCGTACTTACATTACTGGTAAAACTTCAATTTAATTCTTGTTTGGAGCTGTCTCTTTAGCACTACAAACTGTGGTAGCACCCCCAAAAAAGGGATCGTTTGGTCCAAATCACAGGCATCTTGCTAATAATTAATCTCATAGCACAAACTCTCCGGTTCCAGGTACTGGCAGATATGGGCATTTGTGCTATAGATGAGTTTGACAAGATGGAAGAGTCAGACAGGACAGCGATCCATGAGGTAATGGAGCAGCAAACAGTTAGCATTGCCAAGGCTGGCATCACAACCTCTCTTAATGCGAGAACCGCAATTCTGGCTGCTGCAAATCCAGCATGGTAAGTTTTGATATGAATATATTATTTTTTTCTATGGGATAAAAAGAAAATTTCATCAGTTGACAATGGTAATTGCCTTTAACCATTCAGGGGAAGGTACGATATGAGGAGGACTCCAGCAGAAAATATAAATCTACCTCCAGCACTTCTGTCTCGTTTTGACCTCCTTTGGTTGATCCTGGATCGTGCAGACATGGAAACTGATCTTGAAATGGCAAGACACATTGTTCATGTGCATCAAAATCTTGAATCACCAGCGCTGGGGTTCGCACCACTTGAGCCATCTGTACTCAGGCAAGGACACAATTCCTCGAGTGGCAGAGCTCATGTTCACTTAATTTCAATTTCATAGTTGAACTGCTCATATTTTAGTTGGAAGTTCCAGAAACTATAAAACTTGAAATACAGATAAAACCATTGTGTAGTATCTTTGCATTATCTAATACTAGTCTACAATCTTTATCTGTTCACAGAGCATACATATCTGCTGCTAGAAGAGTCATTCCTTCTGTTCCTAGAGAGCTCGAGGAATACATTGCAACTGCATATTCCAGCATCCGCCAAGAGGAGGCAAAGTCAAATGCACCAACCTCCTACACAACTATCAGGACACTTTTGAGCATACTCCGTATTTCCATTGTAAGTAACTTTACTGTTTTCCCTTCACAATACCATATGAAAATATCTCTTTAAACATGATGCTGCTTGCCTATTTCAGGCCTTGGCAAGACTTAGGTTTTCAGAAACTGTGGCTCAGAGTGATGTCGATGAAGCACTGCGACTGATGCAAATGTCCAAGTACTCGTTATACTCAGATGACCGCCAACGGTCTGGCCTTGATGCAATATCTGATATATATTCTATCCTGAGAGACGAAGCTGCTAGGACGAGCAGTATGGATGTGAGATATGCTCATGCTCTTAACTTGATCTCCAGAAAGGTACAGTTTCTACTTCTACATACACATACTGGTACAGGTGCACAACTCAGCATGGCCTGATTGCTGAAAAATTGGTTGGTGCTAAAATGTCTGAATCACAGGGATACAGCGAGGCTCAATTGAAGGAGTGCTTGGAGGAATACGCTTCCCTGAATGTGTGGCAGATCCATCCAAGCACCTTTGACATCCACTTCATCGATGCCTGATGCAGAAGCCAATACCAATCACCTAACATTTCATCATAAGCCAAGGAATGGAACATCAAGAGTTTGTAGCTTCATGACTCGTGACTGGAGGGATGAACACCGTCGACTGAAGCCTAATAAGATTTAAAAGTTCTACTGATAGTGAACAACAGCCCATTTCTTGATGTCAATGATGTAATGCTGAGCAGAAGCCTATATCAATTGTACTAGTAGAGCCATTCTTGTCTGACTTATGAGTAGCTTGTTTTTTCTGGCTATTTCCTTGTGACACTTGACAGTGGACACTAAAGTGGATGCCCTGCCGTGTTTCCTTATTGCTGCTGGATGTAGTTGTATCACTGCATTTATGCCATTGTTTTGGCATCAAAAGGCAACTAGCACAGGTTTATCAAATTGCTGGTAAGGTTTTATGCTTTTGGTTACCAAGGACACGGGATTATTTTTGCATAAAAGGATGGGCTTTTTAGTGGGGGACAAAACTCTTTGGCTGCTATTGGTTTTTTGGTTCGAAGTCATCGTAGATTAGATGAGCCATGTAAGGGTCTTTCTGGAAATTTTGGTGGGATGACTTCAGTCAACATTCATGTTTACACTAAACAAGTGCTTTTGATGAATGTTATGTTGGATCCCCATTCCATCCATCAATACTAAACAAGAAAATTAATGATTACCATCCAACTCAGACCAAGGTACCATTGAAAAATTGCTAAAATATTGCAAAATCAAGAAGCATCTAACATAACTCTTGAATAACTCTTGAATGATTACAAGTTACACATACCACAAAACTGTCGAGGAATTAGTCAAGCAATTTATCCTATATTCAGAAGAAACTCAACTGCAGCTGCTTTCTTGAAAACTGAAATATCCTATAGCAGTTGCTCACAGAACTTGTATGAACAGGAAGTATAACTTGCCAATATACCATACAACCCTAGGATATGGAATCAGGATATGCAGGGATCACAATTCGACTTGTTATATCATTCAAGCACCCAAGCTACTACAGCCTGAACTAAAAATTACAGCGCAGAGCAGCATCATATCTTTTGGTCACTATCCTCGGACTCATCATGCTGGTCCGTAGCACTGCCATTTGGCAAGGCACCTGCTCCTTTTCGGTTGATGTCGCTGAAGGGTCTCTTCCTTGATGAGGATGGTTCGAAGGCATCCATCTCCTTGCTCTTCACAACTTCATCAACAGCCATGTCACCTTTCTCTTGATGAGCACCAGCGGCTGAAGGTGGAGGTGGCATCATGTCGATTCCACTGAGCCGGCAGAAGACTTTCTCAACTGTTTCGGTTATCTCTTTCCCTAATCCACCATTGTCTAGAATCAGCTCCCAAACTGCCTTGGAGGCTTTCTCAAGGACTGGAGTCCTGCATTGCATAAAACAGTTAGCACTGCATTGGCAAGAAGCTGGGAATGGAGTCGAAAACTGTGAAATACGGGAGATGTAAATTTGGATTTCCCACAATACAAATGATACACCAGAACAATGGAAGAACAAATAAAATCATGGGAACTATATCACTCTGCTGCTTTTTGAACAACCAGCCACGGGCAACGATACGGTAGGAACATGACTTATGCTAGACCTGGGAGATTTGTAGAAGGTCAAGGCTACACATGTTTTTACTTTTTAGTAAAAGCTGCTATAAACATTTTGTAACATCCAGATAAGCAATTTGTGGTTAAGGCCAAATACAAACCAGGCAATGTACTGTTACTGACTTACTGACAATAGATTCAAACAGAAAGGCAGGAGCTTACTCCAGTTCCTGTCGAAGTGCATCAAACAACTCCCTCTTGGTCTTTTTCTCAGCTCCAGGAGTATTCAGTACCTTGCTTTGCTCCACCATCATCATAGTGTTTTTCTTCATATCTTCCTGAAATCAAAGTAAGAAGGTTTTCATCGCCAAGTCTCCACTGCTCACTACTCTATTGCAGGCGAGTCTGACATAGAGTGATGCCAAGAGCATGAAGAAGGGTACATGTAGCATAAGACAATGCAGAAATGACTTTATTCTACATCGACAAGAATATTCTGCCATACGCACACATAAAACTTTATGCTAATAAATAAGGAAAGAAAAAGAACAGTTTCCCGAAACGGAATGCTGAAAGGAGGGGAAAACAGAATGGCACCACTGAGGAAACAACATGTGCCAAGTGCCGGCAAAGGACAAGTAAATACCTAAATTCTTCTGTGATCCAATTCCCGATACATCACGTTGATATGGGGAAAAGTAGAACAGAACCAATGAGGAAACACCACGTGATACCAAAGGACAACTAAATAACCAAATTTGAATGCAGAACAATTCTCGAACCGCCATGTTGATATAAGGGAAATACAGACTGAAACCGACAACAAAACGAGTGCCACGTGACAGCAAAGAACAGCTAAATACCCTAATTCTTATGCAAACCAATTCCCTGAATCCCTGTTTAAAGGTCTCCTGGGACATGCACGATCGCCTCTGAACTGCAACAGCATTTAAAATAATCTACTGAACTCTAACTTAATTTTAATGATTTAGTCACAGAGCTTCCTGATTCCATCGAGTACAGAAAACACACACAACCAGCCTGGATAGCTATATCATGAATTCAGATCGTCCTAGAGTCTCATACTATGAGCATATCTCCTAAGCAGGTCTACCAACTTAAACTGGAAGTGATTTCTTAAATACTGCACTCTCATCATACAACAATCAATTTCTAACATAATAGTAATAGCAAGGAGGAGCAAAAGAAAAGGCCTCAAATGAATAGGAGGGGATCGGGAGAGGAAGGGAGGCATGCATGCACATTGGCCTTGAGCTGGGCGATGATCTTCATTCGGAGCGCGTCGATGCTGCCGTCGTTCTTCAGCGACTCTAGCACCTCCTCCGGCCGCACCACTTTCGACGACGACCCCATAGCCTTCCAACTCCCTTCACCCCCAAATCAACAACCTCTTGCTCCCCCGAAATTCCCAGACCAAGGGGCTTCAATCTCCCCGGGGATGGAATCACTCTATCCGCGGTGGCGCTCGCCGGAGATCCGAAGGGTCACCGGCGGCGACGACGGGTGCTAGGGTTAGATTTCTCTCCGCTGGAGACGAGATTGCCCCTGCCCCTCCACACGCCGGCCCCGCCTAGCCTGGCCTCGGCGTCGGCGGCCGGGAAGTACCCGTCCCCGTTGTCTGCGCCCTATGCTGGACGTGGAACGCCGCCGTGCCGTGACCACCTCCGCGCGCTCTCCGCTCCGGCCTTCGCCTCCACCGACGTGGTTTTCGAGGACGAGTGGCCTCGGTCTCAGCCCAAGGTTATTGGGGTCGCTTAATCACTCTGCAAGACCATCTTGGAGCAGGGATTTTCTGAAATGAAGCACAAAAGCAGCACTTGGCTTCCAGTAGGATTGCAAACAATTGAAACCTGAATAGTTTAAATGCTCTTTTCGGTCCTTATTTCTCCCCTACTATGTTTAAATAGGAAGAAAGAAAGTACTCCACATTTCACGTATCATTTTTCATGATAAGTCGATTGTAAAGGGCCCTGCATTTGCTGAGAGCATCTTCAACATGTCACACCCGCGTGAAGGCGCCAAGCTGTTCTATTTACGCATTGTTGCTTTTACGTTTTCATAGTAGAGTATGACCAGTTGGATCCACTGGACAGAATTTGTAAGCAGCATAAGTGCCTGCATTACTCTGTAGGAACGCTCATTCAGACATTCAGTAATACACACGACGCCAAGGCAGGGGCTTGCCCGCCGGCACCAGGGTTCCGTCAAATCCCGCTGTTCCGCTCACGTCGCCGGTGACCCGCCGCGGCCAGGGGTGTGACAGTTGGTACCAGAGCCACCTTCCTTCGGCGTGTGGGTGACGAGCTCCTTGCTCGACGCCGCCGCCAGTTACCACCACCACCACCACCGTACCACCACCACCACCACCACCACCGTCGTCGTCTGGGTCGTCAAGATCCACGCCCACGGCGACGCCGCACCTCTTCGTTCGCAACACCGGCGCGCCTCACATCTACACAACGCCTCAATCGACGCCCACCAGGTGTTCGACTGGGGTCCGGCATCAACAACCGGGGTCTGGAGGCGTCAACCTGAGTGAGCATCCCAAATCCGCTCCTTTTTTATACTTTTGCACAAGTAGGCAGTCGACAAGGGTTGCGCGGCATTTGTTCGTGCGTAAAATTCCGAAGTCCAACTGTCCTCTTGTTGCGGTGGCGTTCGGCGGCGGAATGTCCGTGAGCTTGGGTTGCTAGGCTGTTGTCATCGTGCTTGCACTACAACTGTCTTAGTGTAAAATCCCTCGGCTCCGCCTCATTCCCAGGCGGCGGTGAACGTACCTTACAGTGCGACGGGAGCGGCACAGGCCAAACCCACTGCTGGTACAACTGGCTTCTCAAAGCAAAAGCAAGGTCCAACCTTCCACACAGAATAATCTCATTATTGACATCATGACACGCCGGTCGGATGAGGAAAACACCAAGTGGGAGAATTTGCAGAAAAATCTGGATGTCATGTTTCACCAAATTACTGAGATGCATTCAGTCCAGAAGCAAATGAAAGCACAGTTGGACCTCACAGCGGCAGCTATGGATGAATACACTCACGAACAACATCTCATTTCTCGGCAAGTTCAAGCCAATGGAGAAGCCATTGCCAGAGTCACTCTCTGGCAAATGGAGGAGGAGTCCAAGAAACCTGATCAACCTCAATATGGTCAACATCATCACTCAGATACAGAAGATGTAGATTCTCTGATTTTGGATGACAATGCCTCCTTTCACAATGTGTTTGCCAAGGATACCATGCAAGGCAAAGCACAACCATCTAGGCAACACAAAACAAATCACAAGCAATACCAACAGAATGAGACGAGGCAAGACACTAAAGGCCAAGAGCACAAATCTTATGCCTTACCTAGGCCAGCCATGCCTAAAATGGATTTCCCTGATTTTGAAGGTTCTGACCCAAAGGTCTGGCTAGACAATTGTAGAGACTACTTCGACCTTTACCAAATCCCTGAAGGCATGTGGGTCACTGCAGCCAGAATGCATCTAAAAGGGAAGGCAGGCAAATGGTATCAAGCATTCAAGCAGAAGAACACATTTAGGAGTTGGACACACTTCTGTGGAGTTATAGACCAAGAATTTGGGTCTGATGATTTCAGATCATCTATGCAGGACCTGTTGGCACTCAAACAGACTGGATCTATTGATGAGTATACAGAACAATTCCAAGCGCTACAGTATAGTGTCACAATGCACAATGCAGGGTATGATGACATGTTCTTCTCACAGCAGTATGTTATGGGTCTCAAAGAGGATATCAGAGGCATGGTGGAGGCTCATAGACCCCCAGATGTCTTGCAGGCTTCAATTCTAGCCAAGATACAACAAAGAACAGTGGACAGGGGGAAGTCCAAGTACCCAAGACAACAATATACACCAAGACCCTACCAGAACAGGACAGATCCCAAGCCTGCCCCTCAATCCTCCATTCTGTGGCAGGACAGGCAACTAAGGGACTATAGAAAAGCTAATAACTTATGCTACAGTTGTGGGGAGAAATTCATTCCTGGACACCTAGAGGTCTGCAAAGTCAGAAACAAACCAAAAGTCAATGCTTTGGCATTCAATGACTTGGACAGAGAACTCAGTGATGAGGTTCTCAGTGAACTGACTATGGAGGACGCTCTACATGAAGAATTCTGCCAATTATCCCTCAATGCTTTGTCCAGCCAAGACAAACCAGATTGCATCAAACTCAAAACCAGGGTCAAAAACAAGGTTATGCTCATTTTGGTGGACAGTGGGAGCACTCATAGCTTCATCAACTCTCAGTTTGTGACATTGGCTAATATACCAACAATTCCAATCTCACCTAGAAAGGTGAAACTGGCTAATGGGGAATGGATTACTACCAACAGTATGGTATCTCAACTTCAATGCTATTGCCAGGGACAGGCCTTCACAACAGATATGATTGTCCTGGACATGCACCCATATGATGCCATCTTGGGTTTTGATTGGCTTCGTGCTCACATTCCTATGACATGTGACTGGGAAAACAAAACACTACAGTTCAGGAGCAAGGAAAACTCATTCAGCTTCAAGGGATCAGTGCCCCACCTCTCCAAATTGCTAATATCTCTGCACACAAGGTATATAAGGCTACAAAAGGGAATGACCTCTGGGCCTATGTTTTGCTGGAACAATTACCCCATCCAAACTACTCACAGTACCCCAAACCTTCTCCACCTGATGAGACCATCCAACATCTTGTGGCACTATACAAAGATGTGTTCACAGACCCCAAACTTCTTCCACCACAAAGAACCTATGACCATGCAATTCCTTTAACACCAGATTCCATACCAATCAATGCCAGACCCTATCACTACTCCCCTGCCCACAAGACAGAAATCGAACAACAAGTAACAGAGCTCCTCCAGGCAGGCCTTATTACACATAGCCATAGCCCATTTGCTTCCCTAGTCCTCCTTGTCAAAAAAAGGATGGAACTTGGCGATTTTGTGTTGACTATAGGAAGCTCAATGACATGACTATCAAGAATAGATTCCCTATGCCAGTGATTGAAGAGATCTTAGATGAACTTTCAGGATCCACAGTGTTCACCAAGTTAGACATGAAGGCTGGCTATCACCAAATTCGAATGCTCCCAGAAGATGAGTACAAGACAGCATTCAAAACACATCAAGGGCACTACCAGTTCAGGGTCATGCCCTTTGGCTTAACCAATGCTCCAGCAACCTTCCAATGTGTCATGAACGAAGTATTGAAACCTTTTCTCAGAAAATTTGTATTGGTCTTTCTGGATGACATCTTGATATATAGCCCATCAATGGACCTGCATCTTCACCACTTGGAGCAAGTGTTGCAAACACTAAGGAAGCATCACCTACACCTCAAACAGTCCAAATGTACCTTTGCTCAGGACAGATTGGAATACCTAGGCCACATCATTTCTGCTAGCGGAGTGTCCACTGATCCTAGCAAAATCTCTGATATGCTCAAGTGGCCAACACCAACTACAATGACTGAATTGAGAGGCTTTCTGGGTCTGACAGGATACTATAGACGATTTGTCAAAGGTTATGGTACACTGGCTAAACCACTGACTCAAATCTTGAAACTCAAGTCATTTGCCTGGAATCCAGCAGCCCAGTCAGCATTCCATGCTCTCAAATAGGCAATGACTGAAACACCGGTACTAGCAGTACCAAATTTCCAAGAAACCTTTACAGTGGAAACAGATGCATGTATGGATGGTATAGGGGCTGTCCTTATGCAAAAGGGCCAACCAGTTGCCTACCTAAGCAAAGCTCTGGGGAAAAACACAAAGCCCTTTCCATATATGAAAAGGAATTCCTAGCCCTTATCATGGCTGTCGACAAGTGGAGACACTACCTAGAGAGAGGCGAGTTCACAATCCAAACTGATCACAAGTCCTTAGCCTATCTCAAAGACCAGAACCTCCATTCTGACATGCAGAGGAAGGCAATGACAAGAATGATGGGCCTCAATTTTAGGATAGTGTACAAAAAAGGAAAAGACAACCAAGCAGCAGATGCCTTATCCAGAGTTGGCCATCTCATGGCCATACAAGCTGTTTCAACAGTGCAACCAACATGGGTACAGGAGGTTCTCAATTCCTATGCCACAGATAGCCATGCTCAAACTCTCATTCAGAAGCTCTCCATCACCAGTCCAGACAACCAAGGGTATAGTTTGGATAAAGGTCTCATCTGGCACAATGGCAAAGTCTGGATAGGTAATAACTCAGCTCTGCAGACAAAGCTAATTGCACACTCTCATTCCAGTGCACTTGGAGGACATTCAGGAGTAGCAGCAACTTATTACCGACTGAAGAAGCATTTCTCCTGGAAGGGCATGAAAACTGATGTAGAAAACTTTGTCAAGCAGTGTAACATCTGCCAACATGCTAAACACTCCCTGCAGCATCCAATGGGCCTGCTCCAACCATTACCAACACCTAAAGGGGTCTGGCAAGATCTCACCATGGATTTCATAGAAGGTCTCCCCAAATCAGAGGGTTTCAGTGTCATCCTGGTCATTGTAGACAGATTGACAAAGTATGCCCACTTTCTAGCACTCAAACACCCATACTCAGCAGCTACTATAGCTCAAACATTCTTGGACAATATAGTTAAGCTCCATGGATTTCCACTGTCCATCACAACTGACAGAGATCCAATTTTTGTCAGCAACTTTTGGAAACAACTATTCACCAAATACAAGATTCAACTCAACCTCAGTACAGCTTATCACCCTCAAACAGATGGGCAGTCTGAGAGGGTCAACCAATGCCTTGAGATGTATCTCAGATGTGCAGTTCATGACTCCCCATCAACATGGAAATCTTGGCTGTCATTGGCGGAGTTATGGTACAACACCTCACTGCACTCATCACTAGGCTGTACACCTTTCAAAGCCCTCTATGGTTATGATGCTAATCTGGGTGCCATACCAACTCTTACACCAGACACCACTCCTGAGGTTACCGAGGTCATTCAGAACAGGAAGTTCCATCTTCAGTCCCTGCAAGACCATCTAGCCAAGGCTCAAAACAGGATGAAACAAACTGCAGATACTAAAAGAACAGATTTTCAGTTCACGGTGGAGGATCAGGTCCTGCTAAAACTACAGCCCTATACTCAATCATCTGTGGCCAACAGGCCCTTCCCAAAATTGGCTTACAAGTACTATGGCCCTTATACCATTCTTCAGCGTATTGGTCAAGTTGCCTACAAGCTACAACTGCCACCGAACTCCCATATCCATCCAGTGTTTCACATCTCCCAGCTCAAGCCCTACACCCCGGATCACTCCCCTGTTTATGACACGACACCGGTGCTCACAGATCTCGAAGCTGCACAAACGGTTCCTCGGGCCGTCCTGGAGCGCCGCATGGTGAAGAAGGGCAATGCTGCAGTCCCTCAGGTAAAGATTCAGTGGACAGGGCTACCAGCATCAACATCGACCTGGGAAGACTACTACGTCGTCAAAGCTCGTTTTCCTGATGCTCCAGCTTGGGGACAAGCTGAGTCTCGCGCCGGGGGAGGTGTCACACCCGCGTGAAGGCGCCAAGCTGTTCTATTTACGCATTGTTGCTTTTACGTTTTCATAGTAGAGTATGACCAGTTGGGTCCACTGGACAGAATTTGTAAGCAGCATAAGTGCCTGCATTACTCTGTAGGAACGCTCATTCAGACATTCAGTAATGCACACGACGCCAAGGCAGGGGCTTGCCCGCCGACGCCAGGGTTCCGTCAAATCCCGCTGTTCCGCTCACGTCGCCGGTGACCCGCTGCGGCCAGGGGTGTGACACAACAGCTCCCCTATCCCCAATCCAACCACCATATTGGAGGAATTAGCTCAAAATCATTGCTCCAACAGATCCCAATCCCACTACCGTTAGGCTTTTCTTTGGTCATGAACTGCCTCTTTGATGCCTTTCTCGAGAAGAGGCTGATAAATCCTTTTTGCTTCTATCTTCAATCTTCAGATTTCTTTTTGTCTGTCAACATAGCGATCGTGAATACTCTAGTGCTCATGCCTTGATCTCATCGAATCTTTTGCAGTGGTGATTTTTGCTGCCATGATCTTTCGGCCCAGCCACCAATACTTTATGTAGTCCATCCGTCCCAAAATAAACACATATATCATTCTTCGAGGAGTTAAACCTTTTTAAAGTTTAACTATAAATATAAAAAATAATATCAACATTTATATTTTTAAATAAGTTGAAAGTATATTTCATATTCAATCTAATAATATTTATTATAAACCCATATAATAGTGTGTTTTTATATATATTTGGTTGTACTTTAAAAAATTTGAGTCATTGAAAAGCGAAATATGCAATTAATTTTTGAGGAAGAGGTGGTGTAGCCATATTGCTTACCGCAAGTCAACAGCCCAAGCGAACTGCCCCCAGGCCGATCTGTGATTCCCGACCTGGATCTAGTTCCACCGCACCGCCGCCAGCCGCCGTCCAGCTCCAGGGCCAACCCTCTGCGCCATTGCCCCTCTCCCCTCGCCAAACCGCAGTCCCCGCAGTTGCCCCCGAAAGTTTTTTTCCTCTGATTCACAGTCGCCACTACCGCCGAAGGTCAATGGCGCGCGGCCGCAGGCACAGTTGGAATCTAGCGGACTCCGAGTTTCCAGCGCTCAGTTCTTGCCCGATCTAAGCTGGCGTGGTCGTGGCCGCCTTCGCCATAACCGCTGTACAAGGTTGCTCGGCATTTCACCACGCTGGCCTGTGATCGTCGTCACCATCTGTGGTGGCCATTCCGTCCGGAAGGCTAGCTGGAAGAGAGTTAGGAGTAATCAATCATGGACTTCGCCGCGAGGACGATGGGTACCCTTCTCCCCAAGTTGGTCCTGCTCCTGAAAGAAGAGTACCATCTGCAGAAGAGCGTGAAGGAAGGGATCAAGTTCCTCATAGCCGAGCTCGAGAGTATGCAAGCCGCCCTTGAGAAGGTGTCCGACGTACCGGCAGACCAGCTCGACAAGCAAGTGAAGCTTTGGGCGGAGATGTCCGCGAGATGTCCTACGACATGGAGGACAGCGTCCGCACCTTCCTGGTGCGCCTGGAGAGCAAGAAGCAAGCCAAGCCGCACCACATCAAGGGGTTCATCGCAGGGCCCTGTACCTGCTCTCCAAGGTCAGGATCCGCCACAAACTAGCTGCTGATATGAAAAGCATCAAGAGCCTTGTCAGGGAAGTGAAGGAACGGCGTGATAGGTATAAGATTGACAACATTGTAAGCCTACCGCGACGTCTGTTGATCCTCGCTTGTCAGCTCTGTTCGAAAGTGTGTCCGAGCTTGTTGGCATTGACAAGGCAATGGATGAGCTAACAATGATGTTGTCCAGATGAGACGACGTGTCCACGGATAGACTGAAGATCATCTCTGTTGTTGGAGTTGGAGGATTAGGCAAGACAACTCTTGCCAAAACTGTGTATGACAAGCTTAAAGTGCAGTACATATGTTCAGCCTTTATTTCCGTCGGTCAGAATCCTGATGTGAAGAATGTTCTCAAAAACATTCTCCTTGAGCTTGACCGGCAAAAGTACGAGAACATTAATTTTGCAGTATGGGATGAAACTCAGCTCATTAAGTTACTACGCGAATTTCTTACCAGTAAAAGGTAACACTACTTAACTCATGCCTCACCTAATAGTGCTTGGACACACTGACTTTTTCATGCCAAATCAATTAAATTACATTGTAGAATTTGGAACCAATACTTCACAGATTTAATTGATTCTAATAGTGTTATATATTTGTGCTTCATTTACAAACAACACTTTGTTGAATTACAATTGTTCTAGTCATCAATTTCAATTTTCATTTCTTATTCAAATTGTTTCTTACCTGCATTATGGACTGGGTTAGATGTGATTAGTTTTTTTTTTCTTTGAGCATTATTTTAAAGTTGAGTTTGATGGCTTATGCGTACTTTGATTTGCAATATTTTAAGATTGCAAAGTAATTATATAATTTCATCCAAGTTCTTGTCCTACTTAATTCCTACGTGGGTATAAAAGGTTCACGTTCAGGCAATTCTGAGGATTCTTTCCCCCATCTTTGTAGATATCTTCTTGCAAAGCTCAGCCAAGCCTCTCTATCCATTATTTTTAGAGGAATTATTTGGATCGGTTTTACGAATATAACATCATTAGATTATTAGCATTTTTTGTAACGTAACAAACAAAGTCCATATAAGGAACATCATAATTCACAAACGGAGGGGGTATTATTCATGCCTTAACTATTGAATTCAACTTAAATATCCCCTTGCTGGTCTTATGCGAGGTTGCATGGGTTTGGGTGTTAGAGCATCTCTAAAAGGGCGCCAATCTAGCTCGGCATCATCGCTTTTAGCAAATAAAGCTGAGAGGTCGTGCTCCAACAGCATCATCATCTTATTCCCTAAAATGTGAAGCCCAATCCTCATTCTCCATGTTAATATACTTTTCTAAAAACTTGATCAAAATTAGAGAATTTGACTTATATTAGGCAGTAACAATTTTCTGATTCTTGTTTTCGGCAGGCACCTGCTTATGTAGATGCTCTGGAAACATTACTAACTCAACTCTCTTGCGATGTCACATGAACAGATATTTTATCGTCATTGATGACATATGGGATATACACTCATGGGAAATAACTAAATTGGCTCTTCTTGAGAATAACTGTGGAAGTAGAATAATAGTAACTACCCAAAAAATAGAAATTGGCACAGAAGCTGGTGATGTTTACAACCTAGAGCCACTTACTTCTGACTAGTAGTATGCCCGTGCTAACGCCATGGTAAAACCCAAAACATGATCGAATTCATGTGACAACTTTCATATAGACACTTTTCTGACAAACAAACATAATTTCACACATATAATTCCCAACTTTTTATATTGCAGCTACAACTCAATGAAAGGTCCTCTGCCTCATAGCAAAACTCCATACTGGATATACATACATAAAGCTGTCAAGCTCATGTGAACACATTATTTACAAGCGCTCATGTGAACACATTATTTACAAGCACAATGTGGTTATTTAAACAAATTTAGTGCAGCGAGTGTAGCTGTCAGTCAGCCCAGTTCACTAAAAAGAGAATACATTAAAAGGAGCTCAATTAAGGTGTCCATGTTTACTGGGTTCAGACATCTTCTCTTTATCAATACTACCTTGAAGCTTGTGATCCCAAAATGATGTAGAGGAGAGCCAAAGCATATTACCTGTAAAGCAATAAAAAGATATCTAAGTATAACCAAAACTTAGGACAGCACTGAGTTATGCAGTTTGCTTCTAGCATACCAGCTTACAAAGACGGACCATAAGATAGGCACATCAGTATATATAGGCTTCTAGCTTACCAATGCCGACTCAAATCCGGAAAGCCCATCATATTTAACTTGCTTTTCTTTCTCAATTCAAACCCAACCAACATTTCACAACAGGAATGCTCTGACATTTGACCATGCCATTTCCGAGTGCAGAACCATCTTTCTATTAATATCAATGGCCAAACAAATTCTGTCAAGAACGGCTTTTCTTGCAACAAATTGGCTAAATTTGTGAAAAAAAAACATAACGATAGTAATCAAGGATACAATATGATAAGAGGTCATCTCATGTTAGATATGTGCTACTTTCTTGTGCTCTTACAAACCTGACAACATTATGCAAGGCTGCAGCTAACTTGATCGAATTTCCTTTGTTTTATGAATCCATTTAGTAACTGGAGTAGTTCTTCTGCTTTCTATTTCTGAAAGCATGATAGCCTACTTGCTAAAAATAATTTGCAGGATTCTAGCAATTCAAGATTTTTCTAACCCTCACTACGCAGATATGAGCAGTGAGCCATCCATAGATCCATCCTCAAAACTTAGAGGTTCTGCATTTCAGCTGAGAATGTTCCTCGCTGTAGCGGTGTAGCCTGAAAATAAGAGTCAAGTGTTGAACAACAGAGTCCATGCTTTAACAGAGGAAGCCACTGTATTCATAAAGGTAATAGAATCCATGTAAAAATTTCCATAGAGCATAATTATTTGGTATTTGCAACAAAGCAAAGAAGCAAATATGAGTGTCCATGTGTGATCACAAACAAAACTATCATGGGGTCTCTCACTCAATGAAACAATGTACACGAATCCACAGAAAACTTCTAGGCTGAGGCATTTAGTTTTTTTTCTAACTCTATGAATTCTTAGAGAATGAAAAACTACCTATAACCTTAGCATAAAGCACAAGTCAGCTGGGAGCTCCTTGTTGCTTGCAAATAAATTGGCCACAGATTGTCCACACACAGTGACGCAGTGTAACATGGATGCTTATTAATTACTTTTTAATGCCAACCAAAACATGTATGTTAGTGAGGGAGAGTGTAAAGCATAGCATAGCATAGCTGAGCTGAGCTCAACTGTGAGCTTGCCTGCAGCCCAAAAGACTGCAACGATGTGGGCTTGCTTTTGACGCATTCCAATTTAATAATTACTCACTGTGTTAAGATACTCCGTTTTGCCATTCAGTTATTACCACTGCAAATATTGAAGAGTATCTCTTCTAATTATTCGTACAAATGAAAAAGATACCAATCTCTATTGATCACGATTTGTTTCCACAAAGGCACATGCACTGATGCACATACGAATGAGAAGAGAAAGCATGCCAAGACTCAACTGGCAAATGCAGAGTAGGATCCTCTTCGTCCACTTAGAGGAACATGCAGTCTCTTGGCGGTTAGTTCTGGCGGAGTACTCTCGGCCACGGCAGGATCATCCTCCTCTGCCTACCCTTGGTGGCAGCAGCAGCAGCTGGAGGCTGGAGCTCTCCATGGTGGCATGGCCAGGTCCTCCTCACTCCAGCAAACGATAAATTTGTAATAATATATAATGAAACAAGAGATAAAGCAAAGCAGCGTCCTCACTTGGTGTGGAGACCATGGTAGGCGTGCTCCGTGCCATAGACGAAGAGCACGATGCAGAAGCCCTTGAGCCCGACGGCGGCAGCTGTGAAGGCGACTGTGCTGTGCTGCCCATGTCGTGCAGCGCGGTGGCGGCCTCGGCAATCCGAGTCATGAGATGTGTGATGCGCTTGCCCCGTGGCGAGTAACCGAGAAGCAGCAGCTCCGCATGGTCCTCCAAGGCGCGCGTTGTCGTTGTCGAGCGCCAGCACCATCGACTGCGCCTGCCGCATCGCCTCCCCGGCGCCCCCGCCGTCGGCACCCTCCACGTCCAGCCCGCTCCACCGGATCCATCCCCTGGGCCTCCAAAACCACCTCAAATCCATCCACATCCAGCACGGCTTGAGATGCTGCTTCGTGGAGGACGCCGCAAATCTGGGAGGGGGGAAACAGTAAGGGAGAGGGAGGGGAACATACGACTGAGGCCTTGCCGGCCCACGGATGAAGAAGAAGGGGCGATGCAGAAAGAAGCGGCGGAACCACGAAGGGAGCGGAGCGGCGGGGAAGGGTTGCGGCGTCGCGGCGGCGTGGCTCACTCCCATCCCGGCGCCGCTGACGCCCCGGGCGCGGTCGCGGTCGCGGTCGCGCGGCTCCTTGCCTTCCAGCCGCGCCGCCGCACCCGCCGAGGGCGTGGCCGCTGCCGCAAGCCCTAGTTGTCGCCATCGGAACGGGCCACTCGGGTGTGCGGGCGTCGGAGAGGAACGACGCGTCCGAAGCCCGTGTGCGTGGGATTGAGGGCGCGGTGTGAGAAGCCTGCCATCACACATCATCGAAGATCAGTCGTTGGATGTTTTTTTTTTCTTTGCGCGTATTTTTTTAATGCACAATAGTCAGCGGAGGATATTTTCTTGAGAAAACTTAGTATAATTTTAATTGATTTATTATAGTAGAGATAACTCTAAAAAGCTATTTTACATGAGGATATTTGGTGGAGAAGGAAAGGATCCAGAAAATCAAGCAGATGAGTTACACAATGGCTAGTCTGTTGTCAGCTAAACCAAGGGAGCAATGGTTTGGTGTGTACAGTTCTATAGGTTCCGGTCATAAAGGTTACACGCAGGCTGAGAATACTAAGAGGATATTGTCGTTTAGTTACTATGATATCCCTTCATATTTAAGGACTTGTTTATTATACCTAAATGTGTTTTCAGAAGACTTACGTGATCATGAAAGATTCTTTGATATGGAAATGGATGGCCGAGGGCTTCGTGCATAGGGTACAAGGAATTGGGTTATTTGGGCTTGGAGAGAGATATTTCAACGAACTCATCAATAGGAACATGATCCAACCACTGGAGCAAAATATGTACCCTGGCTTTGTATATGTTTGCCGTGTCCATGATATGGTGCTTGGTCTAATTCGTTCATTGTCAGAGGAAGAAAACTTTGTTACAATCACTGTTCGCCTACACGGCCGTGTAGCCCGTGTACACGCCGTGTACACGCTACACGGTGGTACGCCGTTTCCGTCCGTTTCTGTTTAATCGTCCGTTTACCCCGTTTAATTGACCGTTTAGCCCGTTTAATTGACCGTTTAGCCCGAATAATAGCTAAACGGTAGGTGACCGACTGTTTACCGTTTAACGTTTAGGAAAACACTGGTTACAATAATGAACAATGAGTACGGCACATCACCACATAGCAAATTCCGCAGGATATCCCTACAAAACAGAAATGAAGAGCACCATCATGATGTTCCAATTGACATGACACATGTGAGATCTTTTGTTGCATGTTCATGCAATATTAGGCTGTATTTAGTTCGCGAAATGAAAATTTTTGGATGTCATATCGGATGTTTTGGGATGTCGGAAGGAGTTTTTGGATACTAATAAAAAAACTAATTACATAGCTCGCCTGGAAACTGCGAGACGAATTTATTAAGCCTAATTAATCCATCATTAGCGCATGTTAGTTACTGTAGCACTTATGGCTAATCATGGACTAATTAGTCTTAAAACATTCATCTCGCGATTTCCAACCAAACTGTGCAATTAGTTTTTTTTCGTCTATACTTAATACTCTATGCATGTGCCGTAAGATTCGATGTGATAGTTTGGGGTGAAAATTTTTATGAACTAAACCAGGCCTTAGTATGATGGCCTCACTTTCGAGCTTTCACGTCTTGCGTGTGGAACGATGCCTTTCCAAGCAGGGTGTTGTGGAGCATTTCCTTCTTGTGCACATGTTGGAACTCTACCTCACTTGAGGTATCTTGGACTGCCAAGGACACCTATTGGTGAGCTCCCAGAAGAGATTGGTGCTCTCAAGTTTCTGCAGACACTGGACTTGACTGACACTGGCATCATTGAGTTACCGTGGCCAGCTTACACAGCTAATGTGCCTACGCTGTGACTACAACTGCACGGAAATACCAGCAAATGGGGTCATTGGGAAGCTGACGTCTCTTGAGGAGCTGAAGGTATACCCTGGGTGTGTTGCCTTCAACGAAAGCGAGTCCACACGTAGATTCGTGAAGGAGCTGGGCAGCTTGAAGGAACTGAGAGCGCTCGATGCTAATATTGATGTGGACAATAGCCTGGAGGAAGCTTTGCTAGAGTCTGTAAGCAAGCTGCGCAAGCTGCGTGATCTACTAATCCATGGTTACTCGTCGGAGCTACATTCAAAGTGGGAAGCTGCTCGTCTTGTCCTGCCTCGATATCTTCGAGTTTTGTCTTTGGGAGGCCTAAGATTTTCCAGCCTGCCGGCTTTGGTTTAGCAACTCTCTTTTTCCACACCTCTCCTACTTGCAGGTGAATATCCGGTCTATGGACCATAAGGACATGAGAATCCTTGGGATGTTGCCTGAGCTCTGTTTCCTCCAATTGTGCGCGAGCTCCGTGGTCGTTTCGTACGGGGATGATGGATGCTTCGGGAAGCTGAGGTCTTGCCGCTTGGAAACGGATGACCCTGTCATGTTTAGAGGAGGCAAATCCGGAGCTGAAGCTATGCCAGGCCTTGAAGTCCTTGAATTGGATGTCCATCGTCAGGGGTGGAAGGACTTCTGTGTTCATCGTGGCCAGAACATATCAGCAAGTTTCTTATCTTCGGTGATTGGTTTGCACAACCTCCCTTTCGCTACGGAAAGTCTGCGTCAATATCATGGGCTGTAGTACGGATGACGATCAGGCGTTACTGAGTGAGGCACGCAGTCGACTCCCATCACAACCATCCCACCTTTGAGGGCATGTTTGGAACGAAGGAATTCAAAATGCAGGAATAGGAAAAAACGCAGGAATAAGGTATGATGAAAAGTGAAAAACTACGGGATTTCAAAACACAGGAACAGAAAATTTAGGCTGTTTGGAACGCAGGAATTCATAACATAGGAATCATAAGATTTAGGCAAATATGAGTACTGACTACAACTCGTTTTTTCCTCCTCTTCTCACACGCGCTGCCTCGGGCTTCCGCAAAGGAAAACAAAACAATGGATCGGATTGGATTTTTTCTTTCCTGTGAAGTTGCTTGCTGGCTACAGTATTCCAGAGGAAAGGGTTTGAGCGAATCCTTTGTTCCAAACGCTTGAATCAGTTTCCTTTCCTCCGTTTCTTGGTTCCTACGATTTTCCTTTGAAAATCCTCCAATCCAAACAGGCCCTAAATAGTTGCGAAGCCGACCAGGTGCCTGCACATGCTTTCTTCCTGCGCTAGCACTGTTACCCATAGTATGGTTGATTCATATTATTGTTGTTGTTCTTCACCAGTGATGAACACATCCTAATATAATGCATATATAACAATTAATTCCTCTTTTTTCAGCCTTGTATAGACAGTCGGAAAATAGTTAGCGTAGAGGTCGCCGTGTGTGCGACCAAGGATATCGGCTTTGGTTTCAACTTCACAAATTTGGCTTCACTTGAGAATGTCACAACTGTGAGTATGCGACGCCTGACCTCGTGGAGCAAGCAGAGGCAGCCCTGAAGCACGCAGTTGACGTCCACCTCAATCACCCCACCCTAGAAATGCAGAGGTAAGGCGAAGATGTAATGGACTAATGGAGGTACCAACATATCGGGAAGAAGACCAACAGGTTTGTTGTTCTTATTTCTCTATAATATATATTCAAAGTTCATGGCCGTTACGGAGTGCAGCTCTAGTACCTTGCTACTTCTACGTCCCTTTCCAAATTCCAGCTGGTCGATGGATATGATGATGCTGCCAACACAGGAACGAATGGAGTGTAACCAGTAAGGAAAATAGTAGGAATTTTAATTAGAGTCCGTTTCTATGGGCACGTTTGGTTGAAGCCCTGGGTCTCATTTGCTTGGCCGGCAAGTGGCCTGGAAGCTGCCTGAATCTCTCATTTGGATTGAACCCTGGGACATTGGCTGCACCCGGCAACGCTTCAAGGCCCAGGCGAGCAAAATCATGCCGACGAGATATTAAATTGATGCTTCTACTGTTTATTGATATCATTGTTTTTTTTTTTTTTTTGGTGTAGGTAACTATTTTTCTATTATTTATTTAAATCCTTTATTTGTCTTCATATATTATTTAAACAAAAGACATTAAAGTTTTATTAGACAAGAAAGCACACTTTATCTTCACATTAATTTTCTTAGACCCAGGCACCAACCAAACACGTCTTCTTTACACTTGCCTAGCCTAAATGTCATCGATTTTCCAGGTAACACTTTTTACCAGGCAAGTTGTCTATGCCTCCAACCAAATAGGCCCTATATGTGCCATTTTCAAACTGTATTATATGAACTATGTATATGTGGGGGCTCTATTATGTAATCATTAATATTCAACGAATAAAGAATAGTTCCTTTACTTGATGTTTCTATGTCTCCTACTTTTATTTATTATATGTTGATTATGAGAAATAGAGAGAGAAATGTCCTAACTACTTCGATGATGTCGACATCCCCAATGTTGTTTGCACAATAGACCTACACTACACCAATATCATTGTCATCAAGCAGGATATGTCTTCTACCATGCCTGTCGTGCCCTCGTTCATTATACATCACATATTTCTCTAAATCAGTAGCTGATATGTTACTTTCATTGATAACGGAAAAAATATGTTTACAAGAGTTCATATTTACATAGCTAAGGCTATTGGCCATTGGCCTTAGCCTTACATATATATCAAACATAAGTTCTAATACAGCAGTCCTACGATTCTATTCTTGGATGTGGACATAAATTTATCCTTATCCTCATTCAAGTACCTTTATCCTCATATATACGCTTATGTAGTCTTCCTTGTGCATACTCCTACAGCTTCAACCTCATGTATAGTCATGCGTTTTTTATCCTCGTGTATGCTCCAACAGTTTAATCCTTGTGTACTATATACACTTATGCAGCTTCGTTCCTAAAAATATAACATAGAGTGGATTGAGTATATCAAGTACTTAGCAAGCTCTAACATAGGTGGGGTTTAAAGATAGGCTTTGGGATGTTGCAGGTGGAAGAAAAGTCAGTATATAGGTGGGGGTTTAAAGATAGTGTCGGGTACCTTAGAACGGGGTACCCCAAGCAAACATCAAATGGGTCGCTAAAATCCCATCTAAAAAATAAAGCCAGAAGGTAAGCCGTGGGCCCCTCACCTGCCACGACCGAGCCCACTGGGTCCTCCTCCTCGCCTCGAGCCTCGAGCAGGAGGTCTCGACATCCTGACACAAACTCCGCCTCGCGCGAGGCTCTCCAGGGAAGGCCTCGGCAGGGAGCGCCATCTCCGTCTCGCCCGAGGCTCTCCAGGGAAGGCCTCGGCAGGGGGTACATTCTCCGTATCGCGCGAGGCCTCAGTCTCCGTGTCGCTCGAGGCCGGGTCGCCCGCAACCCGTCACCCCCCGCCTCGACCGACCCTCCAGACAACGCGTCATGTCTCATTAATGCTTCAACCACTCCCGCAATCTCAGCCGGACGACGGCTCAACGCCACAGAATGGCCGACACGACCCGAGGTCTCATCAGCGCCATACCGGCCGGGACAGGGCACGGCGGGGATTATCGGCCACTGTGTCCTAACGCTGTGTCCACGATCAGCGCCATACCGGCTGGGACAGGGTACGGCGGGGATTACCGGCCACTGTGTCCTAACGCTGTACCCACGATCAGCCGCCCACTCGAGGCCTCAGCACTGTACACCAAGGTCTCGGCTATCTTGGGATTCGAGCCTGCCGAGACCCCTCCACCGCGGTGCAGCCTCGACACCGGCCAAGTCTCGGCCTCGCGCACAGTCCGTCCACAGTGGCTTGCACGTTCATCCCCGCACCGCACCCACGCCGACTCCTCGGATGAGAACGAGGCATGGCCCGGAGTGGATTTCTCTGGACTCCACGACCCTAGGGCTTTGCGCCAGTTCTTGGCCGCAAGCGACTACTGCTTCGGCTACTCCGACTCCGACGACGAAGGCACCTACGACCCCACTCGCGAGTGTTTTCACGTCGGGCTCGGGATGCCGAGGGCGGGCGAAGAGGACGAGGGGGCAGGTAGCCATTCCCCGCTTCACCCAGGCGCGGGCACCATCACACCTCCACGCGCTGTCCTACCGGCCGCACGAAATGAGAACGCCGCTCTTGCGCGACCTCAGCGCCCAGACCTAGAACAGCTCCGCGAGCTCCAGGCCAAGGTCGAACAAGACCAACTCCTTCTGCAGCAGCTTCGAGACTCTCTCGAACAGGAACAGCGAGGTCGCGGCGAAGGCGGGGGAGCCCGACGGAGGGCCCGCGATGTGCATCACCGCATCCATGACTACGAAGGGAGTGAGCAACCCCCAGTCTTCAATCGCGCTAGCCAGAACGTCGCGGCTACGGCAATGCTGATCCGTGCAATGCCCGAGCCTTCTACCACGGAGGGGCGGCGGGTCCGCGGCGAGCTCCGGGATCTCCTAGAGACCGCCGCGGTTCAGCAGGCTGAGAGTTCTGCCTCCCGACGACACGGGGGCGCCTCGAACCTGCCCACGGCACCGCCTCGGCAGGACAGGGAAGCCCCAGCTTGTCCCGAGCCCGACCGAGCACCGATAGCCCACAGGCCCCCCGTGCTTCTGGACCGCCTCGGCAATCGACGCGAGGTACAGGGAGACCATGAGGTGGTCAGCAGGCGACGACGCCACGACAACGAGGGGCCCGCTTGGGGCTACCACCCACACCGAGGCGGTTGCTACGACAGCGGGGAGGACCGCAGTCCTTCCCCTAAACCGCCAGGCCCTCGGGTCTTCAGCAGGGCCATCCGCGCTGCTCTTTTCCTCGCCCGGTTTCGGCAACCAGCCAATCTTGCGAAGTACAGTGGCGAGACCAACCCTGAACTCTGGCTTGCCGATTACCGCCTGGCCTGCTAGCTAGGTGGCGCAGACGATGACCTGCTCATCATCCGTAGCCTCCCTTTGCTCTTGTCGGACTCAGCGCGAGCCTGGCTCGAGCATCTTCCTCCCTCACAAATCCACGACTGGCGCGACTTGGTGAGGATATTCGTCGGGAACTTCCAGGGCACATACGTGCATCCTAGGAACTCCTGGGATCTTAAGAGCTATCGCCAGAAGCCGGACGAGTCTCTCCGAGACTTCATCCAGTGCTTCTCCAAATAGTGCACCGAGTTGCCCAGCGTCGGCGGCTCGAAGATTGTCCAGGCTTTCCTCTCCGGCACCACTTGTCGGGACTTGGTTCGAGAGTTAGGTCGAAACGTGCCACGCTTCACTGCTGCGCTCCTCGACATCGCCACCAGCTTCGCCTCAGGTGAAGAGGCTGTTGGAGCCATCTTCCCCGACACTGACACCAAGGGTAAGCGGAGGGACGAGGCACCCGAGGCCTCAGCCCCCACCTCCCCAAGAGAAAGAAAAAGGGGCGCCTAGGGAAGCAGGAGGTCCTAGAGGCTGATCTGATCGTGGCCGCAGAACGCAAGAACCCCTGAGGCTTCAAAGGCCCTAGGCCCTTCGACGACATGCTCAAAAAACCCTGCCCTTACCACCAGGGTCTGGTCAAGCACGCTCTCGAGGATTGCACCATGCTGCGGTGTTACTACGCCAGGCTCGGGGTCCCCAACGATGACGCCAAGCAGAAGGGTGTCGCAGAACCGACCAATTTATAAGAATACAAGTACAATGGCAATCCGCAAGCGGTCGCACTGTTATACTTGAACCCATATAAACCCGGTAGTCCGTCGAGTACCACGACGGGTCTCGATAAATGATTTACAACAACCAAGATCGTACATGATTCAACATACATGCCACATATTACATAGAGTTCACAGATACATTTCGTCATCAGAGTATGAATAAAAGTTATTACAAACCGAGTTTGATAAATAAAGCGGAAGCAAATAAGTTCGAAGATAAAGTTTCCGACATAGTTTGATACAGTGCCAAGCCAGATCATGGTCCACAAAAGCAAAGATAGGAATTATTTAAAGAAGCCTGCCCAAGGCTTACTCCTCATCCACAGCGGGATAGAAGCAACTCTTGCAATACCCATGATACACAGTGCCATCTACAACAATGGGAAAATAAACCCTGAGTACGAGAAGGTACTCATCTAGACTTACTCGTCATGAACCAGAAATAAAATGACTCCAAGGATTATGCAAGGCTGTATAAGTGGACGTAACTTGAAAACATTTTGCGAAAAAGGCAACTGATCCGTTGTACAATTATGATTCCTTTATCAAGTTAATTATAACTATCCATTTCTAGATTAGCAACTATCCTGTGCCAAACATGTGGTATATCATTTAGAAGCATACAATAGTAACCATAGCAGGTATTGTAATTCCATTTTCATCCGAACCATCATGTTTCATAACACAGTTACTACGATGTTGGGACTAGCCAAGTTTCTCACTATCCGGGAGAGACGGTGATTCGAATCGATTTCAACCAGCTGGGAATTTATTCCTAACACAAACCCAGGTCTACCAGCCACGATAGCCTTAGGTCACCTTTGGTACAACTCCGATACACATTTCGCGGGTCCGTACTGCGCCGCACAATCTGGAACACCAGATGCCAGGATGCTTAGGCCAAGCCTGCCCTTGGGCTCAGTCTAATCGTTCCCCGGAAGGAGCGCACAACAGAACGATTCCCGGCCTGAGTTGAATTACTCGGCTTCGCGGTCGGAACGAGTTATCCGGCCAGCTAAGTGAGAGGCATGCGTTCAATCTTGTCAGAAGCACCAACAACGGTACGGTCCTTAATCAACATAGACGGGGATAAATCCACACCCAAGACCTCCATGTCTTGTTGCTTCTCTATTGACTTCCTGTCCGGTCTCGATTTACTTTTACCCCATGGTTCTTGTTCCACGATAGCAAATATAGCCAACCGTGCTCCGGTATCCACCTATATCTCGCAGGTGACAGGACATCACCTGACTTCTACCGGTCTAAGCATGGCTAAGCATATATATTCGATCCTGGACCTATACCGGTTAAATGTGTAATATTTGGACAAGGAATGTACATGCATCAAGTGGTTTCATTCAACTCTTATAACCTAATGCAGCAATCATAAGTATGTAAGTGAACATTTGAAAATTACTGGGAGACTTATAATGCTCCGGGGCTTGCCTCGCAGAAAGGAAGTAGGGCGGTGGTCAGGACACTCCGGAAGCTCTTCAGGGTTCTGCTCCACGCCTTCGGGAGCTGCGGCTTGCGGATCCTCCTGCTGGTTCCCTTCCTCTGCTTCTTCGAATTCCAGCAACGTGATCTCTTCCTCCGATCCTAGATGCATGAGTATGGCATAAGTATTATGAATGCATATATGTTAACAAGTGCATCATGTTTATTGAGTAGGTGCATATCTCTTCTCGATTATTACTTAATCTACTTCCATAATGCATCGATTATGCCACAAACAGTAGCTACTTGTTTCACTCATAACTGGAGTTCTACTAATCCAAAAACAGTGATCCTGGACTTTCTGAAAAGCTTAACAAATTCTCTACAACTTTGTTATTAACCATTTTTACAGTCACATCAGTTTCAACATGCAACTCATCAAACTCTAGAATCAGCCCGAAAACTATTTAATATGCAATATAAAGTAATAATACTTCTACTTCATGTAATTATTCAAAATTTGACAACATAAAATCTACCAACAGTTTAAGCATACTAATTACATTTAATGTAATATAATGGTGAAGCCCAAACTATTTATTTAATTGCCTTTATTATTTTATTTAGATATCTAGGTTAAATAATAAACATATATCAGATATACTGAATAAATTCTCAAAAATTTACAGTGCCTTACTAATGCTATCAAAGGACTACTATAAAAATTTCATGTCATTTTACTAAGTAGAACATTCTATACAAAAATGATAAGGCAGCAAGGCTTGAAATAGCATAAATGGAAAACCCTATTGAAAAGTGTCAAGCAACAGATTTCCTATTTTTCTTAGCATCCATATGGTACTAGTATTACCTCCAACAAATTTCATGAATTTTGGACTCATAATTAATTTATGAAAATTCATGCAAGGATTAACTAGTCATAAAAGAAAAATCTATAACTATAAATCTACACATGCACTGATCCTCAAATTTTTACCAGAGTCTATATATGACAAGAATAGCTTACCACAAAAATTTCATAATTTTTGGAGCACAGGAACTCTAGATATAAAATAAACAAATTTGAATGCATTCAAAAACACATTTCAAATCTCTATTTAAATCTGCCAAAATCTCTACTGTAAGTGCCAAGATAATATTTTTACTAAATACTACACTTCCTAGTGAACACTACAAAATTTATTTCATAAATTTAGGAGCTACCAAACTGGAGATATGAAAATCACAAAACAATGAAAAATCTGGAATCAAATGACCTATCCTATCTCTTACTGTCGCTGACAGCCGGGCCCCATTCGCCAGTTGGACCCACACGTTAGCGACGTGGAAACAGAGCAGCTACACTGCACGACAGTGGCGCGGCCAAAGCTCGCCGACGGCGAACTCGCTGGCGGTGACATCATCACGGCATGACCTAGGTGACCTGGCGCATTGATTGAGCTACGTGGGTGGCCTTCTCGTCGGAGCTAGCGACTACGGCGGCGGCTATGGCGGCACGGCAGGGCGGAACGACGGCGGCACGTCGGAGGAGGCCACGGTGAAGCAAGCTCAAGCTCGGATGAGCATATACTACCTAAGACACACTCAACGCGCTAGCTAACGCATGGAGAGGTGGACGGTGGCGCTCCGGCCACGGTGACGGGGCTCGCGGTGAAGCTCCGGCGAGGTCGTACGTGTTGCGGTGGCTTACCAAGCACGGTCAGCGAGCACGGGAGGAGGCAGTGGGTCGCTGGGGCACTAGTGGAGGCATTGTAGGGGTGGAGAAGCAGCGAGGGCGAGCTGGCGTTGGCTATGGCGACGGCGGAGGTGCGGGCCGAGCTCAGCTGTCGCTGCGGCGAGGAAGACAGAGCAGAAAATGGGAAATGAGGCGCGGGGTGGCTCGGGCGGGCGCTGGCGGTGTTAAGGCCGCGCCCAGGCGCGTCGTGGCCTGCGCGGACAGATCGGCGGCGACGCGTGGCCGTATCCCGCGCCACGCGGCGTGCGAAGCCTGCCGATGTCGGCCACCGAAACGATTCAGTTCGTCAGTTAAGTCCCGAAGTCGAGCCTGACAGCGAGTTTACACGGCGAATTATCTACTAAACCAAAGCTCCAATGTGCAAGCGATCTACACAACTTATGTAGTCCTATGTACCAGCTACGACTTTGGTTCAAGTACCTCATTCTAATTCACAACATAAACGGAGTAATATCACCCCAAACATCGGCTATCAGTCGGTCAGTCAATCAACAACTCAGAAATTTTTGTTAAGTCATGAAAGCTGATTTTCCTGATTTTTGTGGGACCTATTCAAGCATGTTAGAAGCTAAATCAGTCAATGACCCAAAAATAAAAGTTGTTCCTTATGTCAAACACTACAACTTTGATTTAGTGAACTCCTCCATGCAAGGTCTCTAGCACCTAGTTCAACTTTAGTCAAACATGCTACATTCAAAAGATGACTTGAACAAGAACTATGACTTAGTGATCTATTTAGCCCTAGCCATGTACACCAAAGTTGTTCATAATGTTCTTCTAAACATGTTTAAGCCATTTGCAAGGCCATTTAAACATTTCATGTAGTAGTCACTCATAGAGCTATTTAAAGTAATCACATGAAATATGCCTTAAAGACTTGATTTAGTAAAGTGACTTTCATGACCATGTTCTAATTGCTAACCCAAGTGTGGTTACATGTTTTTGTGACTCACTTCTACCAAGTACATGTTTTCATTCATGATCATTTGCATATACACATGGAAACATGAAATAATAAGAATGTTGCATATGTTTCAATTGAATGTTTCAATATCAAATGCTTGTTTATGAATGCTTTATGATCATGCTCATTTTATGCAAGTCAAGTTATGCAAGGCTAACACCCGAGGTGTTATAGCCCCTCCCCCTTATAAAAATCTCGTCCTGAGATTTGCAAGACCTACCATTCTTGGAAAAAGGTGGGATAAACTTCTCGTAGATAATCTTCTCTTTCCCACGTAGCATCTTGGTCACTATGATTGTTCCACACCACCTTATAGAACTTAATAACCTTACTCCTTGTTACTCTCTCCATCTCTTCTACTACTCGAATTGGCTTTTCTTCATAGGTCAAATCCGATTGGAGCTGCACGTTGGTGGGTGCAATCGCTTCTTTAGGTACTCGAAGACATTTCTTTAACTGAGAAACATGGAACACATCAAAGATTGCACTCATCTCTGGTGGAAGTTGTAACTTATACGCAACCTTCCCTTTTCGTTACAAAATTTTGTATGGCCCTACATATCTTGGTGAAAGCTTCTTTTTATCCCAAATCTTTTCACACCTTTCATGGGTGATACTCTCAAGTATACATAGTCACCCACTTCGAAAGTCAAGTGGTCTTCTTCTTTTGTCGGCATAACTCTTCTGTCTGGATTGAGCTGCCTTCATGTGTTGTTGGATGATACGTACTTGCTCTTCGACTTCATTGACAAAATCAATACCAAAGTATCTCCTTTCACCGGGCTCAATCCAATTCAATGGAGTTCTACACTTTCTGCCATACAAGGCTTCAAATGGAGCCATTTTGATACTCGCTTGATAACTGTTATTATAGGAGAATTCAGCTAAAGGTAACCATTTCTCCCTATGAACCTTTTGAAGATATAACACAAGCTCTAAGTAAATCTTCTAGGATTTGGTTCACTCGCTCTATCTGTCCTGAAGTTTGCGGATGATAAGCTAACTTCTGATTAGCTTGGTTCCCAAAGCCTGGTGTAAGTGCTCCCAGAAACGAGCTATGAACTATGGTCCTCGATCTGAGATTATGGTCCTGGGTACTCCATGCAGTCTCACGATCTGGGAAACATATATCTCAGCGTATTTCCCAACTATATACCGTGTGTTCACGGGTATAAAGTGTGCTGACTTGGTGAGACGATCAACAATGACCCAGATTGAATCGTGACCTTTTGGCGTCATTGGAAGGCCTGTGATAAAATCCATGCTGATTTCCTCCCATTTCCATCCTGGAATAGGCAATGGCTGAAGTAATCCAGCAGTTTTCATATGGACGGCTTTTACTCTACTACAGTTATCACACCTAGCAACATAGGCTGCGATCTCTTTCTTCATCTTAGTCCACCAAAAATGGGTTCTTAAATCTTGATACATTTTACTACTACCCGGATGGATAGACAATTTGGATGAGTGAGCTTCTTCTAAAATTTGATTCCTTAGCTCATGGTCTTTTGGTACCACTAACCGGTCCTCAAACCATAATACACCTCTTTCGTCCAATCTAAAATGTTTGGTTTCTTGCTCTTGCATTTTTCTCTTGATGTGACTTATTCCTACATCTAGTCTGCTGTAGCTCTATGATTTTGCCCTCAAGCGAACAACTGATTGTGATATTGTGTAGTATAGCAGGATGTAACAAGTTGAATCCATCTTCCAATAATGCTTCCACAGTGTTGCAATGGGACTTCCGACTAAGTGCATCGGCTACTACATTTGCTTTACCCGGATGGTAATGCACTTCCTAAATTGTAGTCCTTAATCAATTCTAACCATCTTCGTTGTCTCATGTTTAGCTCTAGCTGGGTAAAGATATACTTGAGGCTTTTGTGGTCAGTATAGATATGACATACATTGCCCAACAAGTAATGTCTCCATATCTTTAATGCATGAACAACGGCTGCAAGTTCCAAATCATGTGTAGGGTAGTTGACTTCATGTTTTCTCAATTGCCGAGAGGCATATGCAATTACTCTCCCTTCTTGCATAAGCACACATCCCAAACCTATTCCTGATGCATCACAAAATACATCAAAAGGCTTTTCAATGTCTGGTTGTGCTAACACAGGTGCTGTAGTCAACAAAGTTCTGAGGGTGTGAAAAGCTGTTTCACATTCTAGTGTCCATTTGTACTTCTCATCTTTCTGAAGTAGTCCTGGTCATAGGCTTAGCTATCTTTGAGAAATCTGGAATAAACTGATGATAGTACCCTGCTAACCCTAGAAAACTCCGAACTTCATGAACCGAAGTTGGGGCTTTCCAATCCATGACCTCTTGTACTTTTGATGGGTCTACTGAGATTCCATCTCTTAATAAAATGTGACCTAAGAAAGGTACTTTGCTTAACCAAAATTCACATTTGCTCAACTTGGCATATAGCTTATGCTCCCTCAGTCTGGATAGGACAATCCTCAGATGCTCCTCATGATCGGACTCATTTTCTGAATAAATCAATATGTCGTCGATAAATACGACCACGAACTTATCAAGTTCGGGCATGAATACCGAGTTCATCAGGTACATGAAATAGGCTGGAGCATTTGTTAGTCCGAAAGACATAACCAAATACTCGTATAAGCCGTACCTAGTAGAGAAAGCAGTTTTAGGTATATCATCCGGTCTGATCTTTATCTGATGGTAACCTGATCTCAAGTCAATTTTGGAGAATACCTTTGCCTTCGCTAGCTGATCGAATAAGATGTCTATGCGGGGCAACGGATATTTGTTCTTGATGGTCACCGCATTGAGTGGTCTGTAATCTACACACATTCTCAGTGACTTATCCTTCTTTTTCACAAACAAGGCTGGACATCCCCACGGAGATGAGCTAGGTTGGATAAGACCCTTGTCCAACAGATCTTGCAATTGAACCTTAAGTTCTGCTAACTCATTGGGTGGCATTCTATAGGGCCTTCTAGATATGGGTGCGGTACCTGGCACTAATTCAATCTTAAATTCCACTTCCCTATCCGGTGGTAGACCTGGTAATTCCTCTGGAAATACATCCGAAACTCACAAACCACGGGGATATCACATATTGTGGTGGTTTGGATAGCACAGGCTAAATGTTGGGGTTCGAAATCACGGGAGAGTGGGACTAGAAAAGCATTCCTCTCTCGTGGGTTCTCTCAACATAATAGTGCGGGTGCTAGTATCAATAAGAGCACCATGATACTTCATCCAATTCATGCCTAAGATTACACTTATCGACAACCCTGGCAAGATTATCAAATCTGTTGTGTACTCCCTCCCTTGTATCGAGATGAGTACATTTTTGACTATCTTTTTGGTAGTAACAGTTCCCCCTGCTGAACTTATGTTAAAACCCCCTTTGCTTACTTCAATTATTTCTTGATCATGTCTAGATGCAAATGCTTGACTCATAAATGAATGAGAAGCTCCCGAATTAAATAAAACAACAGTGGGATGCTTGTTGACAAGAAACATACCAGCCATGACAACTTCTCCGGCGGGCACTTCCTCCATAGCGGTATAATGCACTTGTCCCTGATGTGCCCTGGCATTACACCTACCTCTGATTGTTCTGATTCTGGTTGCTATTCCTCTTGGGGTGGGGGCATTCCTTGGACCAATGACCCAGTTGGTTGCAGTTGAAACATGGTTGATTACTTCTGAATCCGGTGGAGCTGTCCTTGATTGCCATTTCCTTTTGGTAAGGCAATAGTGAACGCCTTACAGAATGGTTTATGTGGCCTATTATTCTGAGATTTCGGTGGTGGAGGCCTAAACTTGGGTGCAGGATGGACGGAATTGTGGCCTAGCTATGATAGGCGCTTTCGACTGGAAAGATCCTGGATGCACCGGCCTCATATGCCCTCTTGCTGACCTTTAGCAACTGCATGCATGTTGTTGTGGTTTTCTTGGGTCAAGGCATCACTAATAAACTCATTGTACGTGGCACATCTAGAATTTGCCATAGTCTTCATCAGTTTAGTACCCAAACCTCGCTTGAAACTCTCTATCTTTTTCTCTTCAGTATCCACGAAACTTGGAGCATATCTTGACAAGTTGTTGAATGCGTGCATATATTCTGTGAGTGACTTTGTTCCCTGAGTGAGCCTCATAAATTCGGCTGCTTTCATGCGCATCAGGCCCGGGGGAATATGGTGTCCCCTAAAAGCTAGCTTGAATTGTTCCCAGGTCACTCGCGCATTAGCAGGCAAGGACGACAGGAAATGCGTCCACCAGATCCCTGCTGGTCCTTGCAATTGATGAGAAGCATACTCTGCTTTTAGATGCTCCGTGACCCTCAACAGATGGAATTTCTGCTTAATGGTATTCAGCCACTCATCGGTCCTACAGTGGTTCCTCAGCCACCTTGAAGATCGGAGGCTTCGTGTCTAGAAACTCCTTGAATGTACTGTGCTGATTTGGCTCGGCCCCTGGTTGATGTGGGTGGCCACGAGCAGTGTTTTGCGCGATAAGGCGCAAAGCTTCTTCCATTGTCCTCTGGCTTCCTAGGAACTGGGTAAAGAATTCCTGAGCAGACGGCGGCGGTGGGGGTGGCAAGTCATCATGGTTGCCATCCTAGCTGCTACTAGCTCCTGCATGGGTGCGCGTCATCTGCGAAGTTGCAACAATAAGCGATTATTGGTTGAGGTCAAGAGATTGCAGAGGAATTTTGTACTCATGCCAAACTGAAATTACTGTAGAAAATTCTCAAAATCACAATAAAACAGAGGCATAATAATTCATTCTCGCAACATGACATCACCAATTTGACCACTTATTGCGCTCATAACGCATGCAAATTTAAATCGTGATCACCAACAAAGGACTGGAATAACATTGATGTTCAACCAAACGTGCGCTTAATCAACATTACATGATAGTCTGGTTACTAATACCAAATTCGAGCTACAGGTCCATTATAGGAATAAAGTGATACATTAGTCCTTCCACTAAGTGCTAAGCGATCTAATCCTCATCATGATCACTATCAAGGTCAGACATAGGATCATCTCCTTCCTCAGGTTCTACTTCTTCTTCAGGCTCCACTTCTTCTTCTTCCTCGTACCCTTCTAGATCCATTTCTGCGGCTCCAGGTGGGACATAAGGGTGGAGCTGATTATTCAGTAGGTGAACCTCTTCATGCAGATTATTGTTGTATTCTTCCGCATTGGCCAGCTGCTGCACTAGCTCAAACTGTCGAGCTCTCAGGACATCTTCCCTGGTCCAGGCTACATTTCACTGGTGAGTTAACCGAGTCATCTCTTTAGTGAGCCTCTCAATCTCGGCGTCGTGCTCCCTCTAAAGCTGACGTCGGTCCTCGCGGGCATGACCAAGGGCACCAGACACACGTCTGAGGCTACCTTCTACTCCATTTAACACTCTCATCACTGCGAACATGGCGCTCATGGAAGGGTTATCACTATTCTGCCCCTCTACTACACCAATCTCCAAGGGTCTTCCTCTTGCCTGCTGCCATGAGTCAGTGGAGGGGTTGCCCCTCGGAAAAACTCCAACCAAAGTGGCTGCCAGCTCCTGAGGAAAATGATCCATGATATCTCTCAGGATCCCAAAGGCTGCCCTGCCAGCTGCTTCTTCAGCAGTCCTGCCAGTTGACTCATAACACCAGTCTGTCCACTCGGAATCGTCACCTCGGGGACGAACAACGGCTTCCACAGTAACTAAGAGACCTTCTCCCAACCGCTCATTCGCCCAGAAGTAGCGGGGTTCCATTCCATCAGGATAGCCTACATAGCTGAGCACTCTCCACAAGAGTGTAGGCATCCCAAACTCTCCAAGGAACGTGTGACGTTGACGGGTACATGGAGCAAGCTGACGGCTAGGAGCTCTGCCTCCGGTGGACTTGCGAGCAGTCTGCTTGGTGCATGCCATCTGCACCATTAACATGTACCCCTTGGTGAGACAATGCCATAATGGATAAGAGTTACATAACCGAGTAAGAATTTTATAAGGGGAGGAACAATGTAATTATGTGAATGATAATTATCATGATGCATGCTCGTTCCGTACGTCCTCACAAACTTAGGAAAAATTTGTTTCTAACGGTAGACATGGTGGCATACATACGTTCTCTCATAAATAGCATAACTAGTTGAGCTACACGTCTCGTTGTTAGTGTACCTGCATAAGAATTCCATTTTAGCCCTAAACCCATAATGAATATGCAGAATGTAATTGTAAATACTTCCATATATGTATACCCATACATATACTTCCGTATCAATCTACCCGACAATAATTTAACCCACAATTAAATACGTACCATATACACATGCAAGCATGTATACATAGCTGTACCAAAGCTAACTCTTCCCGACCGCATGCTCACATCTTGCGGTCATACACTCATCTTACCTTGGCGTAGAGGCATTTGATCCATACATTACCATTCAAGTGAATGGCATCCATACAATAGCACGTCGTATGGACGACGAAGTAAAAACCCCCATGTTAGTACTTAAATAGCCACCTAATAGTCCTTAATTTGGGCATAAGGAAAGTGATCATTGGCACACTTTAGATTTCAAATACCTATTATATAACTATTAGTTGCTAGAGAAGGGTTTTTGGAAAACAAAAACTTTTGTTTTAAATACACTTGTGACAATTAACGTTGAATCTTGCTCTGATACCAGCTGTCGTAGAACCGACCTAATTTATAAGAATACAAGTACAATGGCAATCCACAAGCGGTCACACTGTTATACTTGAACCCATATAAACCCGGTAGTCCGTCGAGTACCACGACGGGTCTCGATAAACGATTTACAACAACCAAGATCGTACATGATTCAACATACATGCCACATATTACATAGAGTTCACAGATACATTTCGTCATCAGAGTACGAAGAAAAGTTATTACAAACCGAGTTTGATAAATAAAGTGGAAGCAAATAAGTTCGAAGATAAAGTTTCCGACATAGTTTGATACAGTGCCAAGCCAGATCACGGTCCACAAAAGCAAAGATAGGAATTATTTAAAGAAGCCTGCCCAAGGCTTACTCCTCATCCACAGCGGGATAGAAGCAACTCTTGCAATACCCATGATACACAGTGCCATCTGCAACAATGGGAAAATAAACCCTGAGTACGAGAAGGTACTCATCTAGACTTACTCGTCATGAACCAGAAATAAAATGACTCCAAGGATTATGCAAGGCTGTATAAGTGGACGTAACTTGACAACATTTTGCGTAAAAAGGCAACTGATCCGTTGTACAATTATGATTCCTTTATCAAGTTAATTATAACTATCCATTTCTAGATTAGCAACTATCCTATGCCAAACATGTGGTATATCATTTAGAAGCATACAATAGTAACCATAGCAGGTATTGTAATTCCATTTTCATCCGAACCATCATGTTTCATAACACAGTTACTACGATGTTGGGACTAGCCAAGTTTCTCACTATCCGGGAGAGACGGCGATTCGAATCGATTTCAACCAGCTGGGAATTTATTCCTAACACAAACCCAGGTCTACCAGCCACGATAGCCTTAGGTCACCTTTGGTACAACTCTGGTACACATTTCGCGGGTCCGTACTGCGCCGCACAATCTAGAACACCAGATGCCAGGATGCTTAGGCCAAGCCTGCCCTTGGGCTCAGTCTAATCGTTCCCCGGAAGGAGCGCACAACAGAACGATTCCCGGCCTGAGTTGAATTACTCGGCTTCGCGGTCGGAACGAGTTATCTGGCCAGCTAAGTGAGAGGCATGCGTTCAATCTTGTCAGAAGCACCAACAACGATACGGTCCTTAATCGACACAGATGGGGATAAATCCACACCCAAGACCTCCATGTCTTGTTGCTTCTCTATCGACTTCCCGTCCGGTCTCGATTTACTTTTACCCCATGGTTCTTGTTCCACGATAGCAAATATAGCCAACCGTGCTCCGGTATCCACCTATATCTCGCAGGTGACAGGACATCACCTGACTTCTACCGGTCTAAGCATGGCTAAGCATATATATTCGATCTTGGACCTATACCGGTTAAAGGTGTAATATTTGGACAAGGAATGTACATGCATCAAGTGGTTTCATTCAACTCTTATAACCTAATGCAGCAATCATAAGTACGTAAGTGAACATTTGAAAATTACTGGGAGACTTATAATGCTCTGGGGCTTGCCTCGCAGAAAGGAAGTAGGGCGGTGGTCAGGACACTTCGGAAGCTCTTCAGGGTTCTGCTCCACGCCTTCGGGAGCTACGGCTTGCGGATCCTCCTGCTGGTTCCCTTCCTCTGCTTCTTCGAATTCCAGCAACGTGATCTCTTCCTCCGATCCTAGATGCATGAGTATGGCATAAGTATTACGAATGCATATATGTTAACAAGTGCATCATGTTTATTGAGTAGGTGCATATCTCTTCTCGATTATTACTTAACTACTTCTACGATGCATCGATTATGCCACAAACAGTAGCTACTTGTTTCACTCATAACTGGAGTTCTACTAATCCAAAAACAGTGATCCTGGACTTTCTGAAAAGCTTAACAAATTCTCTACAACTTTGTTATTAACCATTTTTACAGTCACATCAGTTTCAACATGCAACTCATCAAACTCTAGAATCAGCCCGGAAACTATTTAATATGCAATATAAAGTAATAATACTTCTACTTCATGTAATCATTCAAAATTTGACAACATAAAATCTACCAACAGTTTAAGCATACTAATTACATTTAATGTAATATAATGGTGAAGCCCAAATTATTTATTTAATTGCCTTTATTATTTTATTTAGATATCTAGGTTAAATAATAAACATATATTAGATATACTGAATAAATTCTCAAAAATTTACAGTGCCTTACTAATGATATCAAAGGACTACTATAAAAATTTCATGTCATTTTACTAAGTAGAACATTCTATACAAAAATGATAAGGCAGCAAGGCTTGAAATAGCATAAATGGAAAATCCTATTGAAAAGTGTCAAGCAATAGATTTCCTATTTTTCTTAGCATCCATATGGTACTAGGATTACCTCCAACAAATTTCATGAATTTTGGACTCATAATTAATTTATGAAAATTCATGCAAGGATTAACTAGTCATAAAAGAAAAATCTATAACTATAAATATACACATGCACTGATCCTCAAATTTTTACCAGAGTTTATATATGATAAGAGTAGCTTACCACAAAAATTTCATAATTTTTGGACCACAGGAACTCTAGATATAAAATAAACAAATTTGAATGCATTCAAAAACACATTTCAAATCTCTATTTAAATCTGCCAAAATCTCTACTGTAAGTGCCAAGATAATATTTTTACTAAATACTACACTTCCTAGTGAACACTACAAAATTTATTTCATAAATTTAGGAGCTACCAAACTGGAGATATGAAAATCACAAAACAATGAAAAATCTGGAATCAAATGACCTATCCTATCTCTTACTGTCGCTGACAGCCGGGCCCCATTCGCCAGTTGGACCCACACGTCAGCGACGCGGAAACAGAGCAGCTACGCTGCGCGACAGTGGCGCGGCCAAAGCTCGCCGACGGTGAACTCGCCGGCGGTGACATCATCACGGCATGACCTAGGTGACCTGGCGCATTGATTGAGCTACGTGGGTGGCCTTCTCGTCGGAGCTAGCGACTACGGCGGCGGCTATGGCGGCACGGCAGGGCGGAACGACGGCGGCACGTCGGAGGAGGCCACGGCGAAGCAAGCTCAAGCTCGGACGAGCATATACTACCTAAGACGCACTCAACGCGCTAGCTAACGCATGGAGAGGTGGACGGTGGCGCTCCGGCCACGGTGACGGGGCTCGCGGTGAAGCTCCGGCGAGGTCGTACGCGTTGCGGTGGCTTACCAAGCATGGTCAGCGAGCACGGGAGGAGGCAATGGGTCGCTGGAGCACTAGTGGAGGCGTTGCAGGGGTGGAGAAGCAGCGAGGGTGAGCTGGCGTTGGCTATGGCGACGGCAGAGGTGCGGGCCGAGCTCGGCTGTCGCTGCAGCGAGGAAGACGGAGCAGAAAATGGGAAATGAGGCGCGGGGTGGCTCGGGCGGGCGCTGGCGGTGTTAAGGCCGCACCCAGGCACATCGTGGCCTACGCGGATAGACCGATGGCGACGCGCGGCCGTATCCCGCGCCATGCGGCGTGCGAAGCCTGCCGATGTCGGCCACCGAAACGATTCAGTTCGTCAGTTAAGTCCCGAAGTCGAGCCTGACAGCGAGTTTACACGACGAATTATCTGCTAAACCAAAGCTCCAATGTGCAAGCGATCTACATGACTTGTGTAGTCCTATGTACCAGCTACAACTTTGGTTCAAGTACCTCATTCTAATTCGCAACAGAAACGGAGTGATATCACCCCAAACATCGGCTGTCAGTCGGTCAGTCAATCAACAACTTAGAAAATTTTGTTAAGTCATGAATGCTGATTTTCCTGATTTTTGTGGGACCTATTCAAGCATGTTAGAAGCTAAATCAGTCAATGACCCAAAAATAAAAGTTGTTCCTTATATCAAACACTACAACTTTGCTTTAATGATCTCCTCCATGCAAGGTCTCTAACACCTAGTTCAACTTTGGTCAAACATGTCACTTTTGAATGATGAAACACATCAAAGCATGGCTTAATGACCAAACTAGCCCTAGCCCTAAATACCAAAGTTGTTCATGATGATACTCTAAGCATGTTTAAGCAATTTGCAAGGTCATTTAAGAATTTCATGTAGTAGTCACTCATAGAGCTATTTACAGTAATCACATGAAATATGCCTTAAAGACTTGATTTAGTAAAGTGACTTTCATGACCATGTTCTAATTGCTAACCCAAGTGTGGTTACATGTTTTTGTGACTCACTTCTACCAAGTACATGTTTTCATTCATGATCATTTGCATATACACATGGAAACATGAAATAATAAGAATGTTGCATATGTTTCAATTGAATGTTTCAATATCAAATGCTTGTTTATGAATGCTTTATGATCATGCTCATTTTATGCAAGTCAAGTTATGCAAGGCTAACACCCGAGGTGTTATAAAGGGCGCCGGCGACTAGGACGAGGACAAGGACGATGGGTTCCCCAAGGTACACAACGCCTTCATGATCTTCGGCGGGCCCTCGGCATGCCTTACGACGCGGCAGCGCAAGAGGGAGCGCCGAGAAGTATTCTCGGTCAAGGTGGCCACCCCCCAGTACCTCGACTCTCCAAGGTGTTGATGGACAGAGGCAGCGGCCTCAACATCCTCTACGCCAACACCCTAGAGCTCTTGGAGATCGACCGGTCAAGGCTCTGAGGCGACGTCGCACCCTTCCACGGCATCATGCTAGGGAAGCGCACGTGACCCCTCGGGCGCATCGACCTTCCTGTCTGCTTCGGCACCCCCTCCAACTACCGCAAGGAAGTCCTCACCTTCGAGGTAGTTGGGTTCGGAGGAGCCTACCACGCCATCCTGGGGCGGCCGTGCTACGCCAAGTTCATGGCAGTGCCCAACTATACCTACCTCAAGCTCAAGATGCCAGGCCCTAGCGGTGTCATCACGATTGAGTCCACGTACGAACATGCATACGACTGCGACGTCGAATGCATCGAGTACGCCGAGGCCCTTACGGAGGCCGAGACCCTCGTCGCCCACCTCGACCAACTCAGTGGCGAGGTGCCTGACTCCAAGCGTCGCGCGGGGGTGTTCGAGCCCGCGGAAACCATCAAACTCATCCCGGTCGACCCCGCCTGCCCTGACGACCAAGCGCTGAGGATCAGCACCACCCTCGACATCAAATAGGAAGCCGTGCTCGTTGACTTTCTCCGTGCGAACGCCGACATATTCGCATGGAGTCCCTCGGACATGCCAGGCATACCAAGGGAGGTCGCCGAGCACGCCCTGGACATTCGGGCCGGATCTAGACCCGTGAGACAACGCCTGCGCCGCTTCGACGAGGAAAAGCGTAGGGCCATCGGTGAGGAGATACAGAAACTCTTAGCGGCCGGGTTCATCAAGAAAGTGTCCCACCCAGAGTGGTTGGCTAACCCCGTGTTATTCAAGAAGAAAAATGGGAAATGGAGGATGTGTGTAGACTACACCGGTTTGAACAAAGCCTGTCCAAAGGTCCCCTTCCCATTACCTCGAATCGATCAAATTGTTGATTCCACTGCAGGGTGCGAGACCCTATCTTTCCTTGATGCGTACTCTGGTTACCATCAAATCAAAATGAAAAAGTCCGACCAGCTCGCGACTTCTTTCATCACACCATTCGGCATGTACTGCTATGTGACGATGCCCTTCGGCCTCAAGAACGCAGGTGCCACGTACCAGCGGTGCATGACCCAGGTCTTTGGCGACAACATCGGGTAGACCGTCGAGGCCTACATAGACGACATCGTGGTCAAAACCAGAAAGGCTGAGGATCTCATTGATGACTTGAGGATAACCTTCAAATGCCTTAGAGAGAAGGGCATCAAGCTCAATCCCGAGAAGTGTGTGTTCGGGGTCCCCCGAGGCATGCTCTTGGGATTCATAGTCTCGGAACGCGGCATTAAAGCCAACCCAGAGAAGGTCTCGGCCATAACTGGCATGGGACCAATCAGGGACCTCAAGGGAGTACAGAGGGTCATGGGATGCCTTGCGGCCCTGAGCCGCTTCATCTCGCGCCTCAACGAAAAAGGTTTGCCTCTGTACCGAGTCTTGAGAAAATCTGAGTGTTTTTCTTAGACTCTCGAGGCCAAAGAAGCCCTCGACAGACTCAAAGCACTGCTCACGAATCCTCCCATCCTGATACCCCCGGCCATGGATGAGACCCTCTTACTCTACATCGCCGCAACGACCCAAGTGGTCAGCGCTGCCATAGTGGTAGAGAGGCAGGAAGTGGGGCATACTCTGCCCACCCAACGACCTATTTATTTCATCAGTGAGGTGCTCTCCAAGACCAAAACATGCTACCCCCACATCTAGAAGCTGGTCTACGCTGTGGTCCTGGCCTGGCACAAACTGCGTCACTACTTCGAGTCGCACCCAGTGACTGTGGTATCATCTTTCCCCCTAGGCGAAATAGTTCATAACCGGGAGGCCTCGGGCAGGATAGCCAAATGGGCTGTCGAGCTTATGGGGGAAACCTTGACCTTTGCGCCTCGAAAGGCGATCAAGTCCTAGGTCTTGGCCGATTTCGTGGCTGAATGGACAGATACCCAACTGCCACCCACTCAAATTCAGACGGAGTGCTGGACCCTATACTTCGATGGATCCCTGATGAAGACTGGGGCAGACGCGGGTCTGATCTTCATTTCGCCCCTCAGAGTACACATGCGCTACATGGTGCGGCTCCACTTCGCCGCCTCCAACAACATGGCCGAATACAAGGCCCTCATCAACGGCTTACAAGTCACCATCGAACTTGGGGCGCGGCGCCTCGACGTCCGAGGCGACTCGCGGCTCATCATAGACCAAGTGATGAAGGAGTCAAACTGCCTCGACCCCAAGATGGAGGCTTACTGCAAGTTGGTACGATGCCTAGAAGACAAGTTCGACGGTCTCGAACTAAATCACGTCACGTGGAAGTACAACGAGGCCGCCGACGAGCTGGCAAAGATGGCCTCGGCACAGGCCCCGGTCCCCCCGAACGTCTTCGCCAGAGACCTCCACAAACCTTCCATTGGATACACCTCGGCAATAGAGGAGGGCCCACCTGTGGAACTCGCGGCGAAGGTCGACGCCCCCTCTGCTGCTGAGACCCCCTCGACCAAGCCCGAGGTCATGGAAGTCAACGCCGAGCCTCCACAGACTGATCAGGACACGGATTGGCGAGTCCTGTTCCTCGATTGGCTTGATCGGGGGAAGCTTCTTGACGACAAAACCGAAGCGCGATGGCTTGCGCATCAAGCCAAGACCTACGCCCTCTACAACGACGAATTGTACAAGCGAAGTCCCTCAGGTGTCCTCCAACGGTGTATCGGTTCCGAAGCGGGCCAAGCCCTGCTTTGGGACTTACACGCAGGCGCCTGCGGGCACCGTGCAGCGCCTCGGACGCTCATAGGGAACGCTTTCCGCCAGGGGTTCTACTGGCCGACGGTAGTCGCCGATGCTACCAAGCTAGTACGCTCCTGCGAAGGATGCCAGTACTATGCTTGGCAGACACATCTCCTGGCCCTGGCCCTGCAAACCATCCCCATCACGTGGCCATTCACCGTGTGGGGGCTCGACATGGTCAGGCCTCTGCAAAAGGCTCCCGGGGGCTTCACCCATCTATTGGTATCAATCGACAAGTTCTCCAAATGGATCGAGGCTCGTCCGATCAATCGAATCAAATCCGAGCAGGCGGTGCTGTTCTTCACTGACATTATCCACAGGTTTGGGGTCCCCAACACCATCATCACCGACAACGGGACGCGGTTCACCGGCAAAAGGTTCCTGACGTTTTGCGACGACCACCACATCCATGTGGCCTGGTCGGCCGTAGGACACCCAAGGACCAATGGCCAAGTAGAGCGTGCCAACGGCATGATCCTACAAGGCCTCAAGCCAAGGATTCACAACCGGTTGAAAAAGTTTGGCAAGAAATGGCTCGTTGAACTCCTGTCGGTCATCTGGAGCCTGAGGAACACTCCAAGCCGAGCCACGGGATTCACGCCTTTCTTCCTAGTCTATGGGGCCAAGGCCATCCTCCCCACCGACTTGGAATATGGTTCCTCGAGGCTGCAAGCCTATAACGAACAAAGTAACCGCACCACCCGAGAGGACGCCTTTGATCAACTGGAGGAAGCCCGAGACGTCGCGCTACTACACTCAGCCAAATACCAGCAGAGCCTGCGGCGCTATCAGGCTCGACGCGTCCGAGGCCGAGACTTGAAGGTAGGCGACCTGGTGTTGAGGCTAGCACAGAGCAACAAGGGTCGCCACAAGCTGACCCTGCCATGGGAAGGACCGTACATCATCGCCCAAGTGCTGAAGCCTAGGACCTACAAACTGGCCAACAAGAAGGGCGAAGTCTTCACCAACACTTGGAACATAGAACAGCTACGTCGCTTTTATCCCTAAATTTCCAAGCATTGTATATATCGTTTCTCGAAATACAATTAAAAAACGTTCTTTAGTTGGTCTAACTTCTCGAGAAACCCTCTGAGCCCATCGTAGGCCTTGGCAATACAGTAACACGGCAAGGGAAACTCAGTTCTACCTCGGTAGAACCAAGCCTCCCTCGGGGGCTAGACAGGGGACCCCCCCTAGGCATAGGCGTCCCCCAGGTCCCATGCACCATTCTTCAGTTGTTTTTCGCAAAAATACCTACGCCAAGTCCCTAGCAGGCTCTGACGAATTAGTTGTAAAAACCCCTCGGACCAAGGTCTGTTTCCTAAGCAAGAGGCCGGTAGAGTCGTGAGACGGCCTACGCCTCCGGGCTACGGCACTCCCTCACTACCTCTCACTCAAGGGACGGCTTAGGCCCCAAGGGGGTGTTTTGCAAACGAAATCCGATCAGGAGCGACAGAGGGCAGAGGCTCGGAAACATAAGAAAAACAACTAAGAAAGACAAGTACTTCAAAAGTAAAGGCCTCGACGGCCACAAGCGTTACGATACAAAAAATAACCCCTATTCTATTTTTACATAGCCCTCGGGGCCCAGATTAAGGCTCAGGGCCTTCAGCACCGGCAGATGGTAAGGGAGGAACCACCTCCTCTTCGAAGAGCGTCGCCAGCGCCGTGCCAGGGCCTTCCGCTGCCTCCATCAGCTTCGCCACCGCCGCATCGGCCTCCTCGTCATCATCAGACAGAACATAGCCATCACTGATGGCCGGGAGGTCGACGCTAAGGTAGTGAGAGGAGATGACAGCCAGCGCCCGCTTAACACCTGTGTGCAGTGCCCCTCGGAGCCGCTCGCGCATCTGGCTGCTTAGCGCAATCAAGCGCTCCTAAGGGAGCTGCTTGATTGAACCCCTTCGACCTCCAAGGCCTCGCAGGCCGAAAGGGTAGCACGCTTCAGCGCCTCATGCTCCCCGATCTCGGTCTCGAGCACCATCTGCACCGCGCTGGAAGCCTCGGTGGCCCGAATGATCTCTGCCTCTGACTCTGCACCGCGGAAAATGGAATGAGGTCGAGCGAGAGAAAGAACAACCTAAGTTAGGGACGGAAGCCCATGGAACTCACCCTTGGCCTTCTGCACCCAGCGTCGGGTCTCGGCCTGACAGGCCTCGGCCTTCTCCTTCAACCGCTGGGCCTCGACCCGAGAGGCCTCGGCTGCCCTGGAAGCTTCACTTCCCAGCTCTGCGTCATACAAGGAAGTCAGGGAGCGAACATAAGGAGAAGGAAACAAAACAAGGGGACTGGAACTCACCCTCGACCGTCCCCTTCAAAACCACAGCCTCGATTTGTGAGGCCTCAACCGCAGCAAGGGCCCCGTTCAGTGCGCCTTTGGTCAGTCGGTGCGCACTCTCCTCTGCCCCCAGCTGCCCGGCGAGGACCTTGCCTGAGGCCGTCGCCTCTTCGGCCTGGGACCTGAAGGCATCCCGATCGCTGACCGCGCGGGTAAGCTCCTCCTCCAGCTCCTTGACCCGCACCACCAAAGGGGCGAGCTGCGCCTGGGCTGCAGCCGCCTCGACCTTCGCGTTGGCACAGCGAAGGCGGAGGTCCTCCACCTCCGCGCTTCGCACCGATAGAAGCTCATTAGCGTCGGCAAGAAGGCACCTCTGTCGCTGAAGCTGGTCCCAGATGCCCCCCTCCCGCTGGAGAAAGACCGACTTCCCAAGGGACCGGGTCTCAAGCTCCTGAGGAGGCAGAACAGAGGTCGTCGATTGCGACAAAACCGAGAAAAGAACGACATCATGCGAGAAAGGAAAACGCGAACCTAGGCGACTCCGGGTAGTTCGTCGGCCACCACGGACAAGGCCATCCGCAGCGACCGCTCCGCCAGCTGGCGGTATTGCTCGAAGGTGCCCCAGTGCCCACCTTTGGCGGCATCCTCAAGGGCGAACAGAGGCTCTCCCTCAGGGTCGTCCCGGCTCTGCCACAGTACCCGCGGGTGGTCCCACCCACGAGGCTCAGGTCGCACCCGCATGAGGGCCGAGCTTCCCTCGTCCAAGAGCGGTGCCGGCTGCTCCACGGCATCGGTCTCTTCGGCGTCGACCACCTCCCGCGCTCGGGAAGTATCGTCGAAGGAGATCGGATAGACCTCCGCCTCCCGGGTGCTCTCTCGCAACGATGGTGGACCCTGAACCAAGGGCACCACCGAGGCCTCCGCCGCCTACATCTTCGCCTCCTGGACAGACGGCCTCGCTGCCATCACGACGGCCTTGGTGACCTCGGGGGCTCCGGCCTCTGCAATTACGGCCTCGACGGTCTTGGGGGCTTCGGCCTCCGCCATCGTGGCCTCAGCAGAAGCAGAGACACCAACCGCGGCCACCGCGGTCTCGGTGGTCGTGGGCACCGTGGCCTCCGTCGCCTCAGCCTCGGAGACCCCGGGGGCCTCGGCAACCAAGGGCACGCCTTAAGGGGCGCCAAGGGAAGGTCGTCCATAGGCCGCTTCTGGCTAAGGAAAATTAACCTACAGGGTCAGCGCGAAACCATAAAAGTGAATGGAAGACACTATGACCCTGCCAAGAATACACTTGCCTTGAACGGGGCGGCACCCGCTTTGCCACGGCAAACCTCATCCGCAGCGGCGGAGGCAGCGGCAGAGGCATCGCCTCCATATCCATCGGCGCCGGTCGGTCTTCAGCGGACCCCGGCACCCCTTCGGTCCTCTGCAGGGGCGGTGGCGTCGCCTCCACCGCCACCTGCTCCACCACGGCCGCCGAGCCTACCGGGCTGATGGCGCGTTTGCCTAACGCCCGCGCCTCGGGCGTGTTGGCCTCGGCCCTGGAGCGGGCAACCGCCGGCCCCGGGTCCGCTTCTTCTCTTCCCCGGGGTGCCGGGCTGCTTGCCGGCACCCCGGGCGCCACCTCCACAACGTCAGGAAGGTGGTCCAGGGGACCTCGCCCTCCCTCGCCCTTGTCGTTCCCATCCGAGGCCTCCATCGACAACGACGTCGACGGGGATTCCTCCAACGGGAGACCATCCTTCCATTGTTGACGGCGGCGCTTATCTAGCTCCTCGCGCGTGAGGATGTGCTTCGTGCGCTTCGCCGCCTTGGCGTCCTTTCGCCTCTTCTGCGCATCGGCGTGAGCGTGGTTGATCGCCCGCCACCCCGTGTCCTCGGGAACGGGCGGTGGAGAGGAGCGCACGTCCCTCATCCCCTGAAGGAACGACAAACGCGCATGAGGGAACAAGGGGTAGGGGGAGACTGAGGAGGTTCAGAGGCTACAGCGGCACACGACTTACCAGCGAAAGGAACCCCCGCGACGGCCGCATCGCGATAGGGGTCAAGTTGCCGCCCCGCAGCTTCGCCTCTACCGTCTCCCCCACCCGACGAAGAATTTCCTCGTCGGAAAGGGCGGAGGAGGACATCCGGGTGCCCTCAATGGGCTCACCCGGCTTCATCTCGAACAGCCGCCGCCGCCGAGCCATCAGCGGCAGCACCCTCCGACGGTGGAAGGCGGCCATGACCACAGCCACAGTGAGGCCATGGCCTCGTAGCCTCGCCAGCCCCTCTAGGAGCGGCTCCAGCTTGGGCTGGTCGACCTTCGGTACACCCCACTTCCATTTCTCCGGGCAACTCCCCACAATCCGCCCGGTGTAGGGGGGAAGCCCTCCGTCGTCGTTGCGGAGGTAAAACCAACTCATGTACCACCGGCGGTTGGAGGACGCGAGTTGGGCCAGGATGTAGAGGTGCAGGCGGTCCTGACGCACTTGGAGAGTGCAGCCTCCGGCCCTCGCCGCCTTCCTCTTACCCGACGTGCCCGTCGGCTTGGTAGTGTGCCCCGCCCGAAACAGGTGGAGCCACAACTCCCAATGGGGAGCGATCCCTAAATACCCCTCGCAGACGGCAACAAAGATAGCCGCCTGAGCGATGGAGTTGGGATTAAAATTATGGAGCTCCACGCCGTAGTAGTGCAGGAGCGCCCACATGAACCGGTCCACCGGGACGCCAAGGCCGCGCTCGTGGAAGGAGACGAAGCTTACGACATAGCCGTCGCGAGGCCTCGGCTCTGGCTCGCCGTACAGAGCAATCCACTCCGGCCTAGTGGGGTCTGTCATCGGGCGAAGGAGTCCACCGTCGACAAGCGACTGGAGCATCTCCTCGGTGACATCCGACAGATCCTAGGGGTCCGCCTCGACAACAACGATGTCGCCGGCCATGGGTGCGATGGAGGAATCAGGTGCGGTGGTGAGTTTTTTCTCTCCCTCCCACGCTCTCGCTTTTTTCTCGCTTTCTCCCTAGGCTCGCTCTTCCTCCTCTTCTTCTCGGCACCCGCTGCTCTAGCGACGGCTCGACGGGGGTGGTGCTAATGCAGGCAAGGTAAGACGAGGAGGGGTGAGAGTCTTCAGGTATTTATGTGGGGAGGAGGCGAAACGAACGGACGACGAAATCGGGGAGGTTTTCCCCCCGATCCGGCGCGGTTAACCACGAGCCGATTTCGCCGGCCCACGCGCCCACGCCTCCCGCATTAAATGCGAGGACAGTTACGTCTCATCCACCACGCCACGCTCGCCCACTACGGCAGCAGGTGTTGTTTCGACTCCCCATGAAACTGCCTCAAAAGGCGCGCCGCCCGTACCGAGCCAATAGGGAAGATATTCCCTGCGGCCTATTCCTTTCGTATGAAGGAACCGGGCTCTGAACCTATTACGATCTAGGGGTTCGAAGGCTAGGCCCCAAAGGGTTTCGATAGCCGCCCCAGGATAACAGAGTTAGGGACGACCGCGGGCGAGCCCATACGGGGCCGAGGCCTAAGCAAGCGAAACGCTTGGGACGCCCAAAGTTGTGTCCGAGACCGGAGGAAAGTCTCCGAATGGGATCCCACCGTAGGGAGGCACCGAGCCACCGAGGCCTACCGAACGGCCTCGGCACCCACTAGAGACATCCTCTGGTACTCTTGGAGTGTGTCTCTGGACCGCTAGCCGTCCCCTAGCGAACGGGGTACGGGCCTCCACTCGGACTACCCGATAACAGCTCACCAGAAGTGCCACCGCTCGTGCCCATCGAGGGTAGCGAGGCACATTCCACCCCTCCTTCTGAGCGAAAAGGAAGTGCGAGGGTCGCACAAAAAGTCAGGGGAACCCCTGACGGCCTTCTCGTTTTATGCAGAGGCTAGGGGACTCTTCCTGCAACCTTGCCGAGACCCAGCGACCCCAGCTCGCACTCAGAGGGGCTCGGCAAAACAAACCCTCCTTCCGAGCGAAAAGGAAGCGTGAGGGTCGTACAAAAAGACAGGGGAGTTCCTGACGGCCCTCTCACCATGTGCAGAGGCTAGGGGGCTCTTCCTGCAAATATGCCGAGACCCCACAACTCGGGCCCGTGCCCAAAAGGGGCCTCAGCAAACAAACCCTCATGCGCGAGGGGCATATAAAAAGTTAGGGGAACTCCCGACGGCCCTCTCGCTCTGCGCAGAGGCTAGGGGCTCTTCCTGCAACATTGCCGAGACCAGAATGGGCTCGGCAAACAAACCCTCCGTCCGAACGAAAAGGATATGTGAGGGGCGGATGAAAAAGTCAGGGGACACCCGACCGTCCTCTTGCTCTAGGCGGAGGCTCAGGGGCTCCTCTTGCACCCAAAGACCAAGACAAACAGTTCAAAGCCACGCTAGAGGTTTCATTACAAAACACGATAAAGGGCACCGAGCCCGTTATGGTCCAGGGGTTCAAAGGCTAGGTCTCCAAGAGGTTTCGACAGCCGCCCCAGGGCAATAGAGTTAGGGATGACTTCGGGGCAAGCCTACGAATGGCCTAGGCCCGAGCGAACAGTCACTCGGGGCGTCCTAAGTCGTGTCCAAGACCAGTAGGGAAGTATCCGATTGGGATCCCACCGTAGGGAGGCATCGAGCCACCGAGGCCCAACGAACGGCCTCGGCACCCACTAGAGAAACCCTCTGGTACTTTTGGGGTGCGTCTCTGGACCGCTAGCCGTCCCCTAGCGAACGGGGCTGGGGCCTCCACTCGGACTACCCGATAACAGCTCATCGGAAGTGTCCACGCTCGCGCCCATCGAGGGTAGCCTGGCACATTCCACCCCTCCTTCTGAGCGAAAGGAAGCGTGAGGGTCATACCCAAAGTTAGGGGGGCCCCTGACAAACCTCTTGCTCCATGCGGAGGCTAGAGGGTTTTTTTTCTGCAGCCTCGCCGAGACCCCCGCAACCCGAACTTGCGCTTATGGGCTCGGCAAATGCAATAAGAACTAATCGCTCAAACATGAAAATGGAGAAAGCCCCTGGAGGAGTAACTTCACTCCTCTAGGGGCTCAGGGGCTACACCCGGCGGGTGCACTCGCGCGCACCCACCGGAACCTCAAAAAACAAACCAATTCCTATGGAGTAGGCATAAACCCAGCCTCGACAAACCCTCAGGGAGAGTGCACGCACTCCCCCCGAGGCTCGGGGGCTACTGTCAGGTACCTTAGAATGGGGTACCCCAAGCAAATATCAAATAGGTCGCTAAAATCCCATCTAAAAAATAAAGCCAGAAGGTAAGCCGTGGGCCCCTCACCTGCCACGATCGAGCCCACTGGGTCCTCCTCCTCCTCGCCTCGAGCCTCGAGCAGGAGGTCTCGGCATCCTGACACAAACTCCGCCTCGCGCGAGGCTCCCCAGGGAAGGCCTCGGCAGGGAGCGCCATCTCCGTCTTGCCCGAGGCTCTCTAGGGAAGGCCTCGGCAGGGGGTACATTCTCCATATCGCGTGAGGCCTCAGTCTCCGTGTCGCTCGAGGCTAGGTCGCCCGTAGCCCGTCACCCCCCGCCTCGACCGACCCTCTAGACAACGCGTCATGTCTCATTAATGCTTCAACCACTCCTGCAATCTCAGCCGGACGACGGCTCAACGCCACAGAATGGCCGACGTGACCCGAGGTCGCATCAGCGCCATACCGGCCGGGACGGGGCACGGCGGGGATTATCGGCCACTGTGTCCTAACGCTGTGTCCACGATCAGCGCCATACCGGCTGGGACAGGGTACGGCGGGGATTACCGGCCACTGTGTCCTAACACTGTACCCATGATCAGCCGCCCACTCGAGGCCTCGGCACTGTACACCAAGGTCTCGGCTATCTTGGGGTTTGAGCCTGACGAGACCGCTCCACCGCGGTGCAGCCTCGACACCGACCAAGTCTCGGCCTCGCGCACAGTCCGTCCACAGTGGCTTGCATGTTCATCGCCGTACCCACTCTGAGGCAGTCCCAGGGCTCCCACGATGCACAAGATCTGATGGGACGACCACGCCGCCCCAATGCTCCAAGGACGGACCACTCCGATGACCACGCCGCCACAGGAACAGGCTACAGGGCCCGGACACGCCGCCTCTGTTCACACGACACCATATAGTTAGCTCATGTACCGTCCTTGTCCTCCCTTCAGGCTATAAAAGGAGAGGACTTGGGCCGTTTTGGGGGGACGGAGGAGAACACCTTGTAACACACACACACGCACATCCCTGCCGCCTGAGAGCAACGTCTCAAGCGGCCCGCGCGACACCCTGCCGAGACCTGGGACCAGCTCCCTCTCTCCTTTAGCTTGTAACCCCCTACTACGAGCACCTCGGTGCAAGGAATACAAGATCGACCTCTCAGACTGGACGTAGGGCCTCAATTGCCTGAACTAGTATAAACCTTGTGTCTCTTTGCACCACCATCCAGAATCGGGAGCACGCAGAACAAATTCACTGGTTGGTTGAGGACCCCCCGGTCCGAAACACCAACAGATAGGCTCTGGGATGTTGTAGGTGGAAGAGAAGTTAGTTGTCAAAGATAAGGGTTGAAAGAGTAAGATGAAAAGATTGCCAGATGAAATATTTAAAAGAAAGAAGATTTTCAAAATGGGGAGGTTTTCAAAATAAGAGTAAAACAAGATTTTTAAAGAGGAATTCTAAAATAATAACGAATAGAGTTTGAAAAAGGAGTTTTTGAAACAACAAAGGAATGTGATTTTGAGTTGTGTGTGTGGGGGGGGGGGGGGTTCAAATACAGATAAACCGAGATTTTGGTGTAGGGTTTCTTGCAAACAGAGAGAAAGTAGTTTTAATAGTTAATAGCTCTGAAACTTTCACTGCTGTTCCTTCACTAGTATGTCGAATAGTACATAGATGAAGTAAATAAAGGTTAGAAAGACCTTTAAATTTCATGGTGAAAGTTTTGAGCATTATCTCGTGACATCGACGAGCATTGTAGGGGCTTCGCTCTGCCTCCTACCCTCGCTACGGAGTAACGGGGAGGAGGTCCGAGGGTGTCCCACATGACTTAAGGCTTAAGGGAGAGAAGGAGAGGGAGTGAAGGTAACAGTAGTGTGAAAGGGGATGTGACAACAATAAATTCAATAGTAAATGATGATTAATTCATCATCTATCACCTATACTGCCAACCGGGTATTTATAGGCCACACCCGAGGCATGGTAAAATTACATTTAGCCCTGGGTGGGCAAGGGATCCTTTTACAAGCGCGCTGAGGGCACTGCAGTCATTGCAGCCTTTGGTTCCCAACCACCCAGTTGATGGTGTCTCCGCTTGGGGGGGACCATCATCCTCGGTTACTCAAGGATGGCACTTCCGAGAAGGTTGAGTGGGTTCTGCCAGTCTTGCGGATTCTGCGAGGCATCCTTCGACCTGCATGGGCAAAGAGACGAGGCATCCATCGCTAGGGGGTGCCAGTGAGGATGATTCAGGTGGTCTCGGGGCCTGTTTGGTTCACCCCTCCTAAACTTTAGCTACTAAACTTTCGTCACTTTAGTGACTAAAATACCAAACAAACTGACTAAAAAGTGACTAAAGTTGTTTAGTCATATTAGTACCTCAAGGAGGTGCTAAGGGCATGTTTGGTTCACCCCTCCTAAACTTTAGCTACTATACTTTAGTCACTTTAGTGACTAAAATGCCAAACAAACTGACTAAAAAGTGACTAAAGTTGTTTAGTCACATTAGTACCTCAAGAAGGTGCTAAAAGGGACTAAACTGCACAATGGGCATGGGCTGCCCCTAATTAATTCCCGCATCCGCCCACGCACTCCCCATTCGCCTCTGGGTCGCTCTCTCTCTCTCTGTCGCTCGCATTTGCCCGCCCCACTGCTGCCACCGCTACTCGCTACACCGCCACCACCGCCAGTGCCCATGCTCCTCCCATCATCAACATTGACGCCCCCTCTCCTCCCCACCAAGGATCCACCATGGACAGGCACCGGAGCAGCTACAGGGACTACTTTTCCTAGGCTTCTTTGTCAGCTCCCCCCTTCCATTCTTCCACCGCTAGTCCTAAAAGACGAGGACTTCACCATTTTTTTCTCAGACGGTGTCGTATCCTCCGGCGCCCCCCATCCTCTCTACTCCTAGGGTTGGCATGGAGAACCTCGATCTGAACTACTAGGGCGATGGCTACCCCTTTATCAACACCTACTCGGGCTATTGCAGTCGGAGGGAGGTCACGGCGAGCCACGGCTACCTCCTCTTGCTCCTGAGACTGATGGTAGTAGATCCGCCCATGGAGCTTTTCAGACTCCTCGTCCGAGCGGTGGGGGAGGCAAATCCAGCCGTGGTGGATCTCTGGCTACGCGCGGAGGAGGTCGCCGCTCCAAGTCCCTCAACACCAGCACGGGAACCAACCATCTACCACAAGGATCCACTTCCCACTTCACTCCTACAGGGATGAGAGGCGGAGGTCGTGGGTTGATGCCTCTCCGCCCTAGCCGTGTATCCAGTTCTGCCAGGAACTCGTTTCCTCCATAGGATCTTGATGCCAACAATCGCTGGGAGCAAGAAGGTGACAATGGTTCCTATAAGCAATAACATATAGTGACCAATTCAGATGAGGTAACTTTATTCAAGCATTTATCTATCTGCTAGTTAAAATCCATTTATTTATTCAGGAGGAGGATGATGATGAGGCATGGATTCAACAGTACATTATGCGGTATCAAAAGAGGAGGAGACAGCCAGCTGCTCTCAGTGCCATAATTGGTATGTTCCACTTTGAAACATACATGAACAAGGAAGAGTACAGAGTACCCACTGAATCTGGTTACCAATGGGTCATGAGGTGCTTAGGTAATAGGTGAAAGGATCAAGATGCCCAAGAGGGGGGTGAATTGGGCTAATTCTAAATTTCTTTGAAATAATTAAATCCTATGGTTAGCCCAATTAACCCCTTGTGCCTAGAAAGTATTTCTAATTGTTCTACCGCATAAAAGACTTGCAACCTAAGTTCCAATCCTACTCTAGCATGACAATTCTATGAATGTAAAGACAAGAATTGAATTGCTCAAAGTAAATAGAGAAGGAGGAACGCGGCGATGTTTTGCTGAGGTATCGGAGAGTCGCCACTCCCCACTAGTCCTCGTTGGAGCACCCATGCAAGGATCAAGTACTCTCTATGGGTTGATTCTTCGACACTCCATCGTGGTGAATCACCTACAACCGCTCACAACTTGAGTTGGGTCACCCACAAGCTCCGCCGGGTGATCACCAAACTCCCAATCACCACCAAGCCGTCTAGGTGATGGCGATCACCAAGAGTAACAAGCACGAACTCTCACTTGACCACGACAAGCCTAATGAGAACGGTGGATGCACATTTTGCTACTCTTGATCTTCACTAATGAGGGCTCTGTTTGGGATTCTCAAATCTCAATCACCTCACTAGGACCTTGCTCTTCTTGGCACTCACAAACGTGTTTCTCAGCAGTTGGAATGAGCAAAAGTACCCCCACACATGAGTGGAGGTTGTATTTATAACACTGGCTGAAAAACGAACCGTTATGTGCCTCTGTGGGGTGACCGAACGCTCCAGTCATGTTGACCGGACGCACCGGTCAGTATACCCCAAACTCCAGTGGTTAAGTGTTGATCGGACATGTCTAGTCAAGTTTTCCCTTCACTGGACCCTTACTGATGTCGACCGGATGTTGGACCTCCAGAGTTCGGTCACTTGCTGAGCAGCATCCGATCAGTAGCCGGAATCTGATCAGTGTTTGGTCAGCATTGATCGGACGCGTTCGATCAGGATTCTCCCTCTCTGGGACCTTACTGGAGTCGATCGGACGCTAGTCCTCAGCGTCTAGTGACTTGACCTCATAGCGTCCGGTCACTTATAGACGCTTTCACCTTGGTCAAATGAACTGACCGGACTCTGAGCTAGCGTCCGGTCACACCGGAGCCAGCGTTCGGTCAGTATTTGACCCTCCATTCACTTTCAACTCTCGATTATATGTGAATGAAGTTTGCTCCATTGGATCAACGAGCTATTATGGAGATACCTAGTGCTAGTTTTTACAAGTGTGCACCACACCTAACTCACTAGACTCATCTAGGTCAAGCTACCCGTTCATACCCCCCTTAATAGTATGGCCAAAGGAAAAACAAAGTCCTAAACTACTCTAAGTGTCTCTCCAACTCCAATCGACACTTAGAACTAGTCCATCCTTAACCTTGTCGTTCAACCTTTGAAAACTGAAACGATTTCCATCGTAGGGGCATGACAACCTTGATTGCCCATTCAATCTCCATTACCGTTACCTAACTTAATTGTTTCTGCAAAACACATGTTAGTCACAGTAATCACATATTGTCATTAATCACCGAAACCCAACTAGGGGCCTAGATGCTTTCAATCTCCCCCTTTTTGGTGATTGATGACAATACTATCTCGAGTATGTGAAAGAGATGAGGTTTTTAACATGCTTGGTTCATATAAGCTTTTGGCAATAAGAACAAAAGTATTAGACAAGCTTATATGACCCAAGCCAATATAATATACTCAAAAGATATGAAATAAGCATGAGTACAAGTAATGAAGCTCATTTGCATCGGAGTAAAACGCGGAAGCAAAGACAAATGAGCATAGCACAAGTGATATGACATATAAATAATTCAAAGTAGAGAGCACACATGTCATATATCACGATCATGTAGATATCACTGTCACATAAATATAGTAGTAAACATGAATGCATAATGTATCACACACACAAATGCATAATAGTGTCTCTCACATATAAAAACTCCAAATGTAATAGATAAGCTAATATAATAACTAAGCTCCCCCTAGATATGTAGCTCCCCCTAAGCCTAACATACTCGAACCCTCTCCCCTTTTGGCGTCAAACACCAAAACCTAAGGGTCGGTCGGCGGGGCTACAACGGACAAGCCGGGCGCTGAGGTACGAGGAGTGAGGTGGAACTGGGTGCCATCATTATCTGATCCTGAGCTGTGAGCAGTCTAACCCTCTATAGCTGGTAGTGATGCTAAAGCGGTCTGGGTCGGATCAAGAACTGGTGTTGCTGTAGGTTGTGCTGGTATAACTGAAGCAGCCGGCTCTGATGATGCCACTGAGGAGGGGAGCATCTCTGTAGTCATTGTGATGGGTGCAGCCATAGAAGGACCTAGAGCATGTAGGTATGGAGGAGTGGGCTGCCCTGTCAACTCAATGAAGGAAGCTCCAAGACTCCTAGAGACTGAAGTGTCTAGCACTAGCAACGACGATGTCTGTGCTGGTGTGAAGCCCATCTAAAGTGGTGTGAACTATGGGGCTACCACTGGCAAAGCGAACCACTGGGACACCTGCTCTGTCGGTGAAGCATACTGTGCTGGTGGCTATCCTTGACTCTGAAGCCCACTGGGCTGTAACGTTGGAGTCATCGAAGTGGTGGCAGGCTGACCAAGTTGGGGCGAAGCCTATGGCGGTGGGGCCCCAATCGCTGTCACTACATGCTGCATGAATCCGAGAAGCTGCTGCTACATGAGGATCTACTGTTGATGCATAGTCTGCTGCTGCTGCTGTAGAGCATGTATCTGCTGCTGAATAACTAGTTGCTATCGCCGGAACTCGTCCTGCCGAGTATGGAACTGAGCAAATGTAACAGCTGTCTCCTGAGCCTATCGTGCCTGATCCTGTCTCATCCACTCAAGTATAGCAAGAAGAGCAGGGTCTGTCTATGGGGCAGGTGGCGCTGAACTAGAGCTATCGGCCTCAGCATCATGTCGTCGAGGAGGCATCTGAGGAATAGGCTAGTAGTCATCATCAGAACTGTCACTGGGCTCGCTAGTGACCAACCCCTCCTGCTGAGCAAGCTCCTCCTCCTCTATGGCTGCAATACCCCTGATAATATCATCCTACTAGGCTGCAGTCTCTGGCACCTCTAGACGACGGCGCGGCTGGCTAGGTGCCTGTGGTGTACTATGGTGGATCATCTGAGTCAGGTTATAAGCAGGAAACTCTATAGTGGCACCACTGTACTTAGCAATCATCTCAGGTGACCTAACTATAACTGCTCTATGGATAAGGAATGTGATCTAGTGAGCATAGGGTAGCTGCCTGTGACCTCTGAAGCCCTCGGCTATAGTGTCCTCCATCTCTAACAGAAGAAGATCCCAAATATTAAAAACTATCTGCTGCATCAGAGAGTTGAGAAGCCATAGCTATATACGAGTCAACCCCTCTCTATATCCCATCCTTAGAAGTAAAGTCCTCCTCATGATAGCCTCAATCATGCGAGCAGTGGGAGTGAGATCACTGGGGTTCCTCCATGACCCCTCGCCAAAGGGCTCTGTGAAACAGTGACGAACCAAGTCCATAGGGGGCACCATACCACCATGAGGGTGTCTAGGGGGTGCGGTCTGTCCATAGCACACATCATGAAGCCTGACTGGCTACTCCTGAAGCCTAAGAATCACCCTGACCCTAGTGCTCATTAGCCGGTAGTTCTGCCACCAAATGCAAAGTGTATGAACCTATGCTGGGGGTCAATCCATAGAGTAGCATAGAACTGTTGAACCCAAGATGGAACATATAGGCCTATCCGTCTGATCAGATCTGTCAGCCCTAGCAAATAGGATAGATATGGGCAAATGTGCTCTCCAACTGCTACTACAATAGACTCTATGTTGCACACTCTCTGTGATCTAATGACTGCTCCACTGTTGAGATAGTCATTATAGAAGTCCTCCTGCAGGGGTGTATAGAATCCCACTAATGCTCTATCATCTCTCCTGGGTGGAAACCACACCTCAAAGACCACGAACCTCAGCTGCTGCACCTGCTTGGCCGTGGCGACCCTCAGGTCAAGATGGGTCACTGGAGGCGGACCCTGTGGTTGAGGTGGTGGATGAGAACCCCTCCACTGAGTATCTGGCCTTGGCGTGACTGGCACATAGGTATGACCAGAGCGGCATAACTATGGCTATGGTGTAGGCTCTATCTCCTCGGCCTGCTCACCCTCCTGAGACTGCTATGCTGGCTGTGGCTCCTGAGTCTACTCCGCTACCTATGGCTGCTGCTATGGCTCCCCCTGAGGCTGAACCTCGTCAATGGCAACACGCCGTCCTCTAATCATGAGGGTCCCAGCTGGACCACCATGAAGGCGCTCAACTCGCTCAAGTGAAGCCCTCGCCTCTGGTGAAAGCTGATCAGCAATCCGGACTCCACTACGAGCACCTCCTCTCTCGGCATGCTCTGTGGCCTTAGCAACTGCAGTGGCTCTTGCTGTATCTACATCTGGATACTTGCGCTTCCTTACTACCAATTTCTTGGTTGCCTTGCCTTTTGGTTCTGTAGGCTGGCAAGGCGGGGGCCTCGGATCCTCGTCACCGGGACCACCCCCGACATTCTTCATATGAGCCATCTGAAGGATCTAAGATGAATCAACTGCTGCTGACAAAGATCAACTGTCACTTTCGAGGCTTGGCCTTGTTCCGTACTTGTGAGCTTGGCCCCGAGTTGACTGACAACTACCACTGACACCTCAACGGAACCGACTCACTACACGATGGAATAGATAGGATATATAAATAATCTTAATTATTCATCTAGAGATGCGAAACCCTAAGAAAGCAAGCAATTAGGTACGAAATTGAAATGTGGGGCTTGCTACCTAACGAACCAGCGATCCGAGAAGAAAAGAAACGATGCACGGGGAACCACCGGGTCGGTAATCGAAGATTAGGGTTAGCGAAGCGCAAGAGGCTCTCCCGCAAGGAAGCAATGTAGGCGCTAGGGTACGGCAGTGGCACTGGAGATCCAACAGTGGTGCTACTACTATGAATCTTGGCGATAGCTAGGGCAATGGAGGCACGGCGGCTCTACTATGGTGGGAGCCCGGCGGCATGCAGGCACGGCTAGGGCACGACACGGCACAGTGAGCGGCGTGAGGTGCGGTGATGCGTGGGCTTGCAGTGCAGGATAGGTGGCACGGCGAGCTAGAGCTGCTGCGAGCAGGGACAATGGTGATGGGTGCGGCGCGGCGGCTCAGAACGATGAAAGGCACTGTGGCGATGCGGGATACAGGACATGGCGCGGTGGATTAGATTAATATAGGGTTCCCCGACATGATAGAATAGGAAAGGAGAAAAGAGTTCGTATGCCGCACGAATCCTATTGACCGGACGCTCCGGTGGCAACGATCGGACACTACCACCTAGCATCTGGTCGATTCCAGAGAGGTCCAATTCCTCTAGAATCATGACTGGACGCGTCCAGAGGAAACCGACCGGACACAGCCAGAGTCCGGTCAGTACAGCCTTCGTCTTCTTCCACACGACCAGACGCTAAAAGCCTTCTGACTGGACACTGAAAGCTAGAGTCCGGTCACTCCTTCACAGCAAGTTCACCTCCTATGAACTGACCGGACGCTGGACTCCAGAGTCCGGTGCAGCGTCCGGTCACTCTTTCTTCAGCAAATCTTCAAAGTCCTTCGTGCTGCCTGTTCCTAATTAAGTCCCAACTCAAATAAGATCCAAATAAACATCAATTGAGACTGATGTGAGTGACCTCTCTCAAACCCTCAAGTTTTTCAAAATATTTTGCCTTAGGCTATAATTCTTTTTAAGAGAATATGCAATGAGAGGGCAATTTGAAGACAAACGACAAAACAACATTCATGCATATGCAATGCAATACTTGTAAGTAAATCTAGTTGCTTGTCAAGTTTGATCCAAGGTTAAGCTTCTTCACACGCTTTTTGGCGGTTATCTTAACCATGTTAGACAAGCCCTATATGTATTACGAAATATTAAACATGGTGTATATTACAATGCAATGCAATGAACAACACAAGCTCAATTTTTAGTGAAGTTACTAAAATCAAGCACATTGAGCTCATTCCGCAATCTACAAAATGTTGCCTCATCTAGCGGTTTAGTGAAGATATCCGCCAATTGATCCTCGGTCCTTACACCTTCTAGTGATATATCATTTTAGCAACATGATCTCTAAGAAAGTGATGGCGAATATCTATGTGCTTGGTGCAAGAGTGTTGAACCGGATTATTTACAAGTTTTACCGCACTTTTATTGTCACACAAAAGAGGTACGTTATCTAGAACTACACCATAGTCTAGCAAAGTTTGTTTCATGTAGAGTATTTGTGCACAACAAGCACCCGCGGCAATATATTCTGCTTCAGCGGTGGACAAAGCCACACTATTTTACTTCTTGGAGGACCAAGACACAAGTGATCTACCAAGCAAATGGCACTCTCCGGATGTGCTCTTTCTATCAACTTTGCAACCGGCATAATCCGAATTAGAATAGCCAACTAATTTAAATATAGCTCCTTTGGGATACCAAAGGCCAATGCTTGGTGTGTGCTTAAGATACCTAAGGATTCTTTTTACGGTAATTAAATGAGTTTTCTTAGGATTAGCTTGAAATCTAGCATACATACACACACTAAACATGATGTCGGGCCTAGATACGGTCAAATATAACAAGCTACCAATCATAGAACGGTAGAGAATTTGATCAACCGGGTTACCTCCCTCATGTAGGTTGAGATGTCCATTAGTTGGCATTGGTGTCTTGATTGGCTTACATTCATCCATCTCGAATCTCTTGAGAAGATCATTAGTGTATTTCTCTTGAGAGATGAAAATCCCTTCTCTCATTTGCTTGACTTGAAAACCAAGAAAGAATGTAAGCTCTCCAATCATTGATATCTCAAACTCTTTCAATATCAATTCACCAAATTCTTTGCATGAATCTTCATTTGATGATCTGAAGATGATGTCATCAACATACACTTGACAAATGAAGATATGCCCATCAAGCTTCTTAGTGAATAGTGTGGTGTCGACCTTCCTAATGGTGAAGCCCTTCTCAATGAGGAAGTCCAGAAGGCGCTCATACCAAGCTCTTGGGGCTTGCTTAAGCCCATATAATGCCTTGGATAACCTATAAACATGATTAGGATAACTAGGGTCTTCAAACCCGGGAGGTTGATCAACATAGACTAGTTCATTAATAAAGCCATTTAAAAATGCACTTTTCACATCCATTTGATAAAGTTTTATTTCATGATGTGATGCGTATGCAAGGAGGATACGGATGGCTTCTAATCTTGCAACCGGTGCAAAGGTCTCTCCAAAATCCAAACCTTCAACTTGAGAGAACCCCTTTGCCACTAGTCTTGCCTTGTTCTTCACAACAACACCTTGATCATCTTGCTTGTTTTGGAACACCCACTTTGTTCCAATGACTTATGCACCTTTAGGTCGCTCTTGAAGAGTCTAAACTTCATTGCGGGTGAAGTTGTTCAACTCTTCATGCATGGCATTTATCCAATCCGGATGTTGAAGAGCTTCTTCTACCTTAGTAGGCTCAAAGCAAGAGACAAAAGAGTGATGAGCAATAAATGAAGCAAGTTTTTGTGATCGAGTCATTACACCCTTTGATGGACTCCCTGTGATCAGATCTTGTAGATGATCTTGAAGTAGAGGTGTGTTTCTTCTATTGACCACTTGAGGAGGAGGTTGTGGAGCATCAACATCTTGTGCTTGTACCACCATTTGTTCATGGGAGACATGAGTGTCTTTATTTTCTACTCTCTCATCTTTTTCATTATCTTGTGGCACACTTGATGAAGAAGGTGGATCAATCACTTATATATCATCTTCATCATCTTTAGGCTTGATGTCTCTAACCGGAATGTTCTTTATAGCCTCCCTCAATGGCTCATCACCTACATCATCAAGATTCTCATGTGCTCCTTGGGAGCCGTTAGATTCATCAAATTCCACATCATATATTTCTTCAACCAAGCCGGTGGTATGATTAAATACTCTATATGCTTTGGACTTTGATGAGTAACCAACAAGAAAACCAATATCACAAGATCTTTGAAACTTCCCTAGGTGTTGCTGCTTCTTATAAATGTAGCATTTGCAACCAAACACCCTAAAGAAGGAGACGTCCGACTTCTTCCCATTGAGCAACTCATAAGGTGTCTTGCCAAGGAACATTTGAAGGAATAGGCGGTTGGATACATAGCATGTGGTGTTGATTGCTTCCGCCCATAGAGCTTCAGGGGTGTTGTACTCATCAAGCATTGTTCTTGCAAGAGTGATCAATGTCCGGTTCTTCCTCTCAACTACACTATTTTGTTGAGTATATATTGCGGAGACCTCATGTTTGATTCCAACTTCATCACAATAAGCTTCTATGTTTGTGTTGTCAAATTCCTTCCTATTGTCACTCCTTATCTTCTTGAGCTTTACTTCAAATTTATTTTGTGCTCTCTTGGCAAACTTCTTGAAGCAAGATGCAACTTCGGATTTATCATGAAGGAAGAATACCCATGTATACCTTGAATAATCATCAATAATCATAAGACAATAAAGATTTCCTCCCAAACTCTTGTATGTTGTTGGTCCAAATAAATCTATATAAAGGAGTTCTAGCACTCTTGCGGTTGACATGAAAGCTTTTGTTGGATGGGTATTTGCAATTTGCTTGCCGGCTTAACATGCACTACAAAACTTGTCCTTCTCAAACTTCACATCCTTCAACCCTCTCACCAAATCATTCTTCATTAGCTTCTTAAGTGAGCTCATCCCAATATGAGCTAGTCTTCTATGCCATAGCCACCCAAGTATTGTTTTGGTGAATAGACATGTCTTCAAGTTTGTATCTTTGGAGGTGAAGTCCATTAGATATAGGTTGTTGTATATAAATCCTTTGAATATCACATGATCATCATCCTTCTTGGATACAACAACCTCCTTCTCGGTAAACAAGCATTGGAAGCCAAGATCACACAATTGTCCAACGGATAGGAAGTTGAAACTCAATGAAGCAATATATAGCACATTTGAGATTGAATGATCATTTGATATAGCCACTTTGCCTAATCCTTTGACCTTGCCCTTTGAGTTATCTCCAAATGTGATTCTTTCTTGTCCATCTATTTCTTCATCTAGTGAGGTGAACATACGAGAATCACCGGTCATATGTTGTGTGCAACCACTATCAATAACCCAATGACTTCCACCGGTCTTGTAGTTCACCTACACACAAGAGATCAAGCTTTAGGAACCCAAACTTGCTGAGGGCCCTTCACCTTCTCAACAAGTGACTTTGCAACCCAAATTTTCTTAGGCCTATTTTTGTTGGGAGGACCTAAGAACATCACTTTCATCTTTCCACTAGAATCCTTTCTAAGCATGTAGTGAGCATTGAAGGCAAAAGGTCTAGCATGGTTGGACAAGGGTTGTGGTGGCGGAGTTTGGTGCTCATGAGCAAAGTGGCCTTCTTGTCCATACTCAAAACATCTCTTTGGCTTTAGCTTGGACTTATGTTGTTGTTGAGCTTGAGCCTTCTTCTCTTGATTTGCCAAGTACCCAATGTCACTTCTATCCATCTTCATGATGGTGTTCATTAGTAGCTCACTTTGAAGATGCTTGCCTCTAGTGAACTTGCTCAATCCAATCTTAAGATGTTCTTTCTCCAACTTGAGCTTCTTGTTTTCTTCCTTGAGAGCATCATTGTTCTTCTCTTCCTTGAGCTTCTTGTTTTCTTCTTTAAGCTTCTTATTTTCAAGCATCAACTCACCATCATGATCAAGAGTTTCTAGCACAATGGTGTTGTGGCTTTTGATCTCTTCAAGATCTTTCTTGAGCTTTGCATTGTCATTCTTGAGCTTGACAAACTCACCATAATCATCGGCTTCAACCACTTGCTTGCCCTTGCTACTAGAACTTTGCTCAATGCTCTCAATAATCAAGTCATCACATGATTTAGTTATATCAATCTTAACAACATCGTTAGTAGCATCATGTGGCTCATTGGATAAGAATTCTTGAGCAATAACAAGAGTATCATGATTAACCTTAAGAGTGGTATATTCTTCTCTTAGCATGTTGTGGCTAGTGATGAGCTCATTATGTGTCCTCTTAAGTTTATCATGTTTATCTTTAAGCTCTTTCTTAGAAGATTTGAGCTCCTTGAGTTTGAATGATATAGCATCATTTGCTTCTCTAAGCTCAACACTAGCCTTTTTGGCTATATCACATTTTGCTAAAAGTGCATCATTTTTAGCCTCTAGCTTTTCATTCTTAGCTCTAGTTTTTATAATGATCTTAGTGTATTGTTTTAGCAATCTAGCAAGATCATCATAAGAAGGTGATTCATATTCATCATCATCACTATCGCTATCACCATCACTAGCATGCTCATCATCACTACTATCATCATTGTTAGATACCTTGCAATCACCCTTGGCCATAAGGCATATGTGTGTAGAGGATGATGGCGGTGGTGGCGATGAAGATGATGAAGAGTTGATAACAATTGCGGCCACCTTCTCGTTGTCACTATCATCATCGGATGAGGCATTAGATGAATCAATGTCCATGAGCCAATCACCGACAATGTATGCCTTTCCACTCTTCTTCTTCTTGTGGAAGTCCCTCTTCTTGCTATCTCTCTTCTTGTATGGCTTGTTCTTCTTCTCTTCTTCTTCTTCTTCATTACTTGAGTCATCTTTCTTGCCCCTGTATTTGTTCTTGAACTTGTCTTTCTTGGGCTTAGGGCATTGGTGTGCTAGATGACCAAGTTCTCCACAATTGAAGCAATCCATCTTGGAGATTGGCTTCCTTCTAGAGCTAGTGAAGAACATCTTCTTCTTGCCATCAAACTTGATGCCACTCTTGTTGAGCTTGTTTAGCATCTTGGCGGTCTTCTTCACCATGAGAGCAAGACTTTCATCATCAACTTCATCATCACTTGAGCTCTCATACTCAAGTCTTGCTTTGCCCTTTTCTTGGCTAGCTTCGAATGCTAAATCTTTTTCTTTCTTCTTTGTAGAGGATGAGCCATCTTGAGGTGTGATGTGCATGTACATCTCATGAGCATTGATCTTCCCCAAGATTTGTGTCAGTGTAGCGGTAGAAAAATCACCTTGGTGTAGCACGGTCACAATATGCCCATATTTGTCAATGGGGAGGACACTCAAGATCTTTCTTACAACATCGGATGGTTACATTTGAGTAAGTCCAAGCCCATTGACTTCCTCTACAAGAACATTCAAACATGAATACATTTCATTAGCACATTCTTTAGGAAGCATTTCAAAAGAGTTGATCTTTTTCATGACAAGATGATAGCGTTCCTCATGCTCACTCTTAGTTCCCTCATGGAGCGCATAAACATCCGACCATAGTGCATGGGCGTCTTTGTGGTTCCTCACCCGATTGAACATATCTTTGCAAAAGCCTCTAAAGATGGTGTTTCGAGCCTTTGCATTCCACTTCTCGTAATTCACCTCATCGCCTTGTAGGTGAGTAGCATCCCGAGGTTTTGGGAAGCCTCTATGAGGCGGCTCTAAGTATACCAACATCTAGAGCTTCTAGATATGCCTCTATGCGAATTTTCCAATAAGGAAAATCATCTCCCTCAAAGATAGGAGGAGGTCCATCCCTGTGAGACATCTTGCTCTAGGTGGTTAAGCCTAAATACATGATAACCTGGCTCCGATACCAATTGAAAGGATCAAGATGCCCAAGAGGGGGGGGTGAATTGGGCTAATTCTAAATTTCTTTGCAATAATTAAATCATATGGTTAGCCTAATTAACCCCTTGTGCCTAGAAAGTGTTTCTAATTGTTCTACCACACAAAAGACTTATAGCCTAAGTTCCAATCCTACTCTAGCATGGCAATTCTACGAATGTAAAGACAAGAATTGAATTGCTCAAAGTAAATGCTCAAAGTAAATAGAGAAGGAGGAACGCGGCGATGTTTTGCCGAGGTATCGGAGAGTCGCCACTCCCCACTAGTCCTCATTGGAGCACCCACGCAAGGGTGTAGCTCCCCCTTGATCTGCGCAAGGATCAAGTGCTCTCTATGGGTTGATTCTTCGACATTCCATTGCAGTGAATCACCCACAACCGCTCACAACTTTAGTTGGGTCACCCACAAGCTCCACCGGGTGATCACCAAACTCCCAATCACCAGCAAGCCATCTAGGTGATGGCGATCACCAAGAGTAACAAGCACGAACTCTCACTTGACCATGACAAGCCTAATGAGAACGGTGGATACACGCTTTGCTACTCTTGATCTTCATTAATGAGGTCTCTCTTTTGGATTCTCAAATCTCAATCACCTCACTAGGACCTTGCTCTTCTTGGCACTCACAAACGTGTTTCTCAGCAGTTGGAATGAGCAAAAGTACCCCCACACATGAGTGGAGGTTGTATTTATAACACCGGCTAAAAACGAACTGTTATGTGCCTCTACGGGGTGACCGGACGCTTCGGTCATGTTGACCGGACGCACCGGTCAGTATACCCCGAACTCCAGTGGTTAAGTGTTGACCAGACGCTGCCAGCATCCGGTCAGCACTGACCGGACACGTCTGGTCAAGTTTTCCCTTCACTGGACCCTTACTGATGTCGACTAGACGCTGGACCTCTAGAGTCCGGTCACTTGCTGAGTAGCGTCCGGTCAGTAGCCGGAACCTGATCAGCATCCAGTTAGCATTGACCGGACATGTCCGATCAGGATTCTCCCTCTCTGGGACCATACTGGAGTCGACCGAACCCTGGTCCTCAGCGTCCGGTGACTTGACCTCACAGCGTCTAGTCACTTCTAGACGCTTTCACCTTGGTTAAATGAACTGACCGGACCCTGAGCCAGCGTCCGATCACACCGGAGCCAGCGTCCGGTTAGTATTTGACCCTCCATTCACTTCCAACTCTCGATCATATGTGAATGAAGTTTGCTCCATTAGATCAACGGGCTGTTATGGAGCTACCTAGTGCTAGTTTTGACAAGTGTGCACCACACCTAACTCACTAGACTCACCTAGGTCAAGCTACCTGTTCATACCCCCCTTAATAGTACGGCCAAAGGAAAAACAAAGTCCTAAACTACTCTAAGTTCTCTCTAACTCCAATTGACACTTAGAACTAGTCCATCCTTAACCTTGTCGTTCATCCTTTGAAAACCAAAACGATTTCCATCGTAGGGACATGACAACCTTGATTGCCCATTCGATCTCCATTACCGTGACCTAACTTAATTGTTTCTACAAAACACACATTAGTCATAGTAATCACGTATTGTCATTAATCATCGAAACCCACCTAGGGGCCTAGATGCTTTCAATAGAAAATCATGCTACAACATGTTTAGGATGGATAGGAATGTGTTTGATAGGCTGATATTATTAGGCCAAGTGAAAGGTTCTTGTGTGGTTTTGGTAATTGAGTGACAACCTAGGTGGACTAATTGTGTTTATGTGAGATACACAGGTGATTAGTTCACATGTACATATATGTGAGCAACATATGCCATGAAGGTGAAAATAGCTTGGAGATGTTGCAAAGCTCACACATGTGATGATGAAGGAGCTCATTGCAAATGAGACATGATATTGAGTCATGTGATCAAGGTGAGGTGGAGAAGACATGACTTGGCTTGATGGACCGGTTGTAAGCGTGAAGGGCAAGCCGTAGGCTTTGGAGCGATGGACCGTGTGGCGGTGAAGCTTAAGCAAGACTTGGCGTCGATGGACGAAGCCAGCGGTGAAAAGCAAGTGAAGTCAAGATTGATGAACCAATATGATCACGTGATGATATAAAATGGATCATATCATTGTTGATTATGTTGGTGCATGTGTTGCATCAACATTTGAGGAGATGAAATGGAATGCGCAAGGCAAAGGTATAGCCTAGGACATTTTATTTCACTGGTCATATGTGTGTAGAGAAATTGATGACCGGGTTTAGGATAGATGGCCGTACTATCAAGAGGGACAAACTTGTTTGCATATCGGTCATCTAAGTGCCACTCGAGTGATCTAACTTTGCATCATCGCTAGGATTGAGTGGCGTGGCTAATCCTTTGGGAAATGATTGTGAAAATGCTAACACACATACACATGGTGGTGTTGGCACATTTACAAAGGAGATGAAGTTGGAGTTGATGTGGATCAACTCGGCGATGGAACGAAAAGGGTTTGAAACTCCACCAGCGAAGTGTCCGCCCGTAGAGTGCGGATAGTCCAACAGTGCCATCGGTGCCCTATATAGTAAAGATAGGGTCTCACAGAGTGGACTAGATGCTGGTCACATGGTGACCGGATGCTGGGGTCCTACATTCGGTCAGTGGCGGTCGAGAGCGTGCAGCGTCGGTCTTTGACCGGACGCTGGCGCTGGAAGTGACCAGACACTGGCAGGGTGCGTCCGGTCAGGCTGATGTACGGTGACGTAGGCGACATAGAAAAGTTGGAGAAGGATCAGACGCTGACATTGTGTCCGATCGTGATCGACCGGACGCGTTCGGTCACGACTGGTACCTTACTGGAAACGACTGGACACTGGGGTTACTGCGTTTGGTCAGTTTGAGCAGTTACATCCGGTCATCACTTGACCGTTGAGATCAAGCGACTGAGGTTGAACGGGGGTGACACGTGGCGAGCATCCGTTGACCGGACGCTGAAAGCTCTAGTTTGGTTTTGGTGAATTGATGAAACCCTAAGTGCTAACCTAGTTCATCAAGTGATCATGAGATAGGTAGCACACTTCAAGTAGAGAAGCAAATGAAGATCATAACATGACAATGGTGATAGCATGGAGATGATCAAGGGCCTAAACTTGAAGAGAAGAAAGAGAAAAACAAAAAGCTCAAGGCAAAGGTATAACTTGTAGGAGCTATTTTGTTTTGGTGATCAAGACACTTAGAGAGTGTGATCACATTTAGGTTTGATAGCCGTACTATTAAGAGGGGTGAAACTCGTATCGGAATGCGGTTATCAAAGTGCCACTAGATGCTCTAACTCATTGCATATGCATTTAGGATCTAGTGGAGTGCTAACACCCTTGATAATATTTGTGAAAATATGCTAACACATGTGCACAAGGTGTGTGCAGGGTTGTAATGGGTTTGGGTCCCTCTCTCTCCCGCCGAGCAAGCTCGGCGGGATTCGGCGATTTTAGGAAAATGAAATGCCTATTTTCTATTGCGCCGGATGCAAATTCTTGGTGGTTGGCACATTAGAGCAAGGGTGGAGAAGATAGAAGTGAGAACAGAGCTGATGCCAGCGTCGGTCCAGTGACCGGACGCTGAATCCAGAAGCACCGGACGCTGACTGCCTGCGTCCGGTCGCGTTGACTGTTAGTACAGTGGCTAGGGTTTACCACCGGACGCTGGCTGTATCCGGTCGAGGTGGACCGAACACGTCCGGTCGAGGAAAACCAGGTTTCGACCCTTACTGTACTCGACCGAACGCTGAGGTTCCAGCGTCCGGTCAGTTTTAACCGGACGCGTCCGGTCAAGGTCGGTACCTTACTGGAAACGACCGGACGCTGGGGGTTCAGCGTCCGGTCAGTTGAAGCTGCTGCGTCCGGTCAGCGTCATAGCTGTTGAAATCTGACAAACAGCATTTGAAGCTGGTGACACGTGGCGTCCATCGGGCGACCGGACGCTGAGGGCCAGCATCCGGTCAGTATGACCGGAGCGTCCGGTCAGAGCGCGTTTTGCCCAGTGAAGGGGTATAACGGCTCTATTTGATTGGGGCTCTATTTATAGCCCCATGGCCGGCTCAAGGGACATCTCTTGCACACTTTCATTGACATAGCAACCTTGTGAGCCTAGCCAAAGGACTCCCACTCATCTACATCATTGATTCATCATCATAGTGAGATTGAGAGTGATCCAAGTGCATTGCTTGAGTGATTGCATCTAGAGGCACTTAGTGATCGTGTTTTGCTGTGGATTTTGCTTGTTACTCTTGGTGGTTGCCGCCACCTAGACGGCTTGGAGCAGCGAGGATCGTCGAGCGGAGGTGGTGATTGTCTCCGGCTCCGATTGTGGTGATTGTGAGGGGTTCTTGACCTTTTCCCGGCGGAGCGCCAAAAGGTACTCTAGTGGATTGCTCGTGGCTTGTGTGATCCTCATCTTGTGTTGGTTGTGCGGCACCCTATTGAGGGTTTGGCGTGTGAAGCCAATTAGCGCGTGAACCTCCAAGTGAGTGAATCGCCACAACGAGGACTAGCTTGCCGGCAAGCAAGTGAACCTCGGTAAAAATCATTGTGTTCATCATTGATTCTGAGGTGATTGGTCTTCATTGTTATTCATCCTTGTGATTGATTGGTTCACTCCTCTACACGGCGGTATAACTATCTTGATCACTCTCTTTACTTTACCGCAAACTAGTTGACAAGCTCTTTAGTGTAGCTAGTTGTGAGAGCTTGCTTGCTTGGTTGGTGTGGCTCTTTAGTTAGCCTTTGAGAGCACACTAACATAGGGTGGTGTCATTGCTCTTGTGTGAATTGACACTATCTAAACTAGAATTGTGGTAGGTGGCTTGCATTTTGAGTAGGCTAGCGCAACACTCGCTTCGCCTCATAATTGTCTAACCATTTGGTTAAGTGTTGTTGTAGAAATTTTTATTAGGCTATTCACCCCCCCTCTAGCCACTAGGACCTTTCAGACGCTGAGGTCCTACGTCCGGTCAATACGACCGGAGTGTCCGGTCGTCCCGAGTTTTGCCTAGTGAAGGGGTAACTACTAGTTTAGCCCGTGGGGCTATAAATAGAAGGTGGCCTCGGCCATGGCTGGTGCTGAGCACCTTGGGGGACTTTGTGTCCATGCTTGTGAGTGCTTGGGAGCCCTCTATCTCACATATACTTGATAGTGATCATCCGATTGTGTGAGAGAGCGATTCTAGTGCGATTGTATCATGAGGTTGCATCGAGTGGCACTAGGTGATCGAGTTGCAAGCCAGTGGTGCTTGTTACTCTTGGAGGTTGCCACCTCTTAGACGGCTTGGTGGTGGTCTCCATTGAAGCCTGCAAGAAGCTTGTGCGGTGCTCCAGAGAAGAGCTTTGTGAGGGGCATTGTGCTCGCCCCGCGGGAGCCACGAAGAGCAAATATAGTAAAGCATGTTATTGAGCTACCCTCACTTTTGGGATAGGTTCTTGTGGTGCCTGACATGTGGGCTTGGCGGGTGATGCCAATTAGCCGCCGAACCACCAAGTGAACGGTCGACACAACGGGGACTAGTGTCTTGGCAAGCACGTGAACCTCGGGAGAAAAATCACCGTGTCAACTTTATTCTTCCCGTTGGTTTGCATCCTCGTTACACAAGTTTGTAATTACTTTCATATACATTGTGCTTGTGTAGTTGCTCTTGTAATTAGTTTGTTTGTATAACTCACTAGTTACCTTCTTGCTTGTGTAGCATAGAAGTAGCTCCATTGCGTGACTAATTTGGTTTGTGTAACCTTGTTAGTCACTTTGCTTAGTTTGTGTAGCTAAGTATTTGTGCTCTCTAATTTAGCATTGGTTGCCTTGTTATTGAGCATTGCTAGTGAGCTTAGTTGGCTTTGTGCTTTTGCTTACTAGCATGTGTAGGAACTCCCTTGTTGCTTGAAGTACTAGTGGCATAGGTTTATGTGACCTTGCTTCTAGAATTGGTTAAGTGAGCTCTTGCTAGCCCGACACCTTTGTTGCTTAATTAGTATCTTTGGAAGGTGCTAGAGAACATAGATAGAGGGGTGTAGTATTGGCTAGATCGATAGTTTTAATTCCGCACTTGTTTTGGTTAGCCAACGTAATTAATTTTAGAAAGGACTATTTACCCCCCCCCCTCTAGTCCTCCATCTCGACCTTACACCAAGGGACCCTGAATTTAGGACTATGCATTCTAGGTTACAATCTTCTAGGTTTACTCCATACTTTGATAATTGCATAGGAGCAATGGATGGTACACATGTACAAGTGTAGTGCCATAAAAAATGGTAGTACAACATACTGGTAAACATGGCTACGCCACTCAGAATGTGCTGGCCATATGTGACTTCGATACGAGGCTTACCTTTGTTGTTGTGGGATGGTCTGGCTCCGTTCATGATATGAGGGTGTTCAAGGATACACAAGACAAGTATGTCGACAAGTTTCCACATCCACCTCAAGGTATTGGTTTGTTCTATGATTATACATACACATATTTGCAATCGTTTCAATTTCAGTGACAAACCAAATTGAATGTGTAGGCAAGTTTTACCTTGTGGAGTCGGGGTACCCAAACCGATCGGGTTATCTTGCACCATATAGGGATACGAAGTATCATCTCTAGGAGTATCGAGAAGGGCCAATGCCAATAGGTAAAAAGGAGCTTTTCAATTTTGCACATTCTTCACTTCGCAATGTCATCAAGCGATATTTTGGAGTTTTGAAGATGAAGCGGATGATCTTGCTAAATTTACTGAGCTATGGCAAAGCAAAGCCAAATAATTATCGCATGCATGGCAATTCATAATTTTATTAGAGATAGTGCTTTGGCGGATGATGAATTCGATAGGTGTGATCAGGACGAAAATTATGGAGAGAATTCCTTATTTGACACTGGAAAATGAGCCGTTCCTTTCTTGACCCTGAAATTTTCTTCGTTCCTTATTTGACACTCGCTTGAACTTTCATCCCTAATATGACACCGCAGTCAACTCTATCAGCTAACAGCGTTAAGTGGTGCTTAAAAGACCTTTTTGCCCCTGGTGCTAGCGCATGCATGCAGCGGGCGCTGGGCACATGCAGAGGCACGGACGCATGCATGCAGCGTATCTAGCCGCTAGCTGCTCTCTCTTTTTTTTGTCAACATGTTTTTGCTGAGCTAAACATTTTTTTTCATTCCATGCCTGCTTGCAGTTGCAGCAACACAGACTCGATCGATCTCAGGACCAGCAATCCGGCATGCAGCTGCACGCTTTATGATTTCTAACAACTATTTTTTCAACATTTACACAGCATGATGATGACACATGATATAGCAAGTTCACCGACCAGCACCACATTAACTTCAAACACAAAACGGTTCACATATACATGCAAGTTCACAGGAGTCCAAATTCACATGCAAGTTCACACACAAAGGTTCACGGATACATGCAAGTTCACACACAAAGCGGAGTCCAAATTCACAGATACATGAGGATCATAGGCTGAACCTCCTTTTGCTTCTTGTGCTCATTGCATGGCTAGCAGGATCGACCTTTTTGCTTCTTGTGCCCATTGCAGGGCTGTCAAGTGGCAGCATAGGAATGGTGGTTTTCTTTTTAGTAGGCTCCTTTTTCTTTTTGCTCTTTGCCTTGACTGGAGCAGCAATAGGCGCAGGTTCATTTGAATCTGATATTGACCTGTGTACGATAGAACTAGATTTGAACAAGAGACAACAAAGTAACAGTAGCAACAAAGTAATGGCAGAACTAGATTTGCCAGAAAGGGTTGTATATGTAGCACCAGACATCTGGTGTATATGGAGCTGAGAAAAAATCATTCTACTGACATGAATACCATATCAAATGAGGCCAAGAAAATCCAGATTTCAGTAATATTGTGAATGATCATTCTCTTTTAGCATGACAGTGCATAAAATATTCTGTCAATTTTGCCAGGTTGAAAAGTGTTACGCTCAACCTTCACTTATTGAGTTAGAAAACCCCACGAAGAATGTTCAACGACATACAGAAGTACAGTAGCTATATCATGAACTGCGTCTCATTACCTTTTTGATGCTCCAGAACTAGATTTGCCCTTATTTGCCTTTTTCTTGGATGTAATCTCCGCGCTTGTTGATGCTCCAATACTAGAAATGACTTGGTTATCCTTACTCTTTGTACTTGTCTCCAAATTTTGGCTAACATGGCAAAAGTAAAGTGCTTCAAAACTTGCAGGTTGTTGTGGGAAAAAGTGAGACAAAATCATGAGCTAACCTTGGTGGAAAAGACATAGAAGTTGCTGGTGCTTCATTGTCCAAAGGCATAATGGATGACTCTACTGTTTTGGTTTTCTTTGCCTTCTTCTTAGGTGGTCCTCTACATGATAAAGAAGAAAGTAGTTACAATCTATATTATGCCAAAAGGAAAATGCAATCAACAATAAAGTAGTTAGCATGTATAGTACATCACAGCCATCATAGCAGCAATGTCCTCTGGATTACCTTTCTTGCAGTTGTGCCAATGATGGCCATAGCCTGTACAAATAGGGCACTGGTGCTGGCCTTTTTTCCTCTTATTGTCACTACAGCCTTTGTACCTCTCAGTTTTTGGCCTACCAACAGTTGCTTTCAATAGAGGTGGATGCATGAAAAATCCATGTGTAGATTTAGGCCACTGGCGTTTGTCAGTCATAGCAGGGATTAAGTGCTGATATGCTGCTCTAAACTTGTCAATAGAGTAATACATGTCTACATACTTCTCTAGAGGAGCATTGTGAAGTGATGTGATAAATGCTACTGCATGTTTGCAAGGAATGCCAGAAACTTGCCACTGTCTACATGAACATGTCTTATCTTGCGAGTTGACAACAAACCTAAAGCCAGTATCCCCCAATGCTGTAACTTCAGCAACTTCTGAGCATTCAAGCACCTCCAAGTTTAATTCTCTACTCATTTCTTTCAGTTTCTTAATTATGTGGGGCAGAATCCAGCCATCTAACTTCATTGCTATTTTTCTCCTTTGGTTCCACTTGATCATAAGCATTTGCCTTAATTTGTCCATTAAGTCATCCAAGTTCAAGGACTTGTGGTGCTTAATCCAATTGTTGAAGGACTCAGCCAAGTTGTTGGTTACATAATCAACCTTGGAAATGGTTGAGAACTGACTCCTTGTCCATAGCCTAGTGTGCCACTTCCTAAGATAATTAGTAGCACTTGGCTTTGCTGCCTCCATTGTAGCCCAATGTTTCTCAAACAAATATGGGTTCCATGAGTATGCTGCCGCCCAAAGGTGGTCATCAAAAACCTTGCCATGAAATTTTTTCTTAAAATTGGACACCAAGTGAAACATACATTCCCTATGTTCTGCCTCTGGGAACACATCACCTACCCCTGACATCACTGCTTGGCCAGCATCAGTGCATATGGTTAAACCCCTTGGTGGTCCTATGGCCTCTCTAACTCTCTCCATGAACCATTTCCAATTATCATTTGTTTCAGAATCAAAAACTCCAAAGCAAACAGGAAATAACCAATTGTGGCCATCAACAGCTGAAGCACTAGCTAACTGCCCCTTAAACTTGCCTGTCAGGAAGGTGCTATCTATTGCTAAGTATGCCTCAATGCTAGCTCTTTACCCATCCACACCCTCTTGTAGTGGACACTCACCTTGTAGTGTTCTTTAAGCTTCTTTTTCAACTCCATTGCACCAAGTGATCCATCCTCAATGAGTCAGTCCTTAACTTTAGCACATACCCAATGCTTGGTGGCATTCTTGACCTTCTTCTTCCTCCTTGTACTAGAGCACTGATGAGCATATGGGTTCTTCTTCACCTACAAAAGATTAACATCCCTATTAATCTACACCAACATAACAGAATAAATATTTAGAAAAAAAAATAGAAATTATTTATGTTGAATAATTACCACTACAGTGCACATATCATCTGTTGTAGAAGCATGTAGTCTCCATGGGCAATTATCTTCCTCCCGCCTTGAACAATAGGCCCTAAACCTAGATGGTGCACTCTTCTCTGTGTTATACTCAAATTCACGTTTGATTGCATGATGAGATAATGCAATCTTAAACTCTGCCATGCTAGGATATGTTGAGCCAACTACCACTGGAGGGTCTTCTTTATTATATTCCCTGTTTGGAATATGTTCTGCCTCATGTCCTACCAACTCTTGGTCATCCTCTAATTCAGTCCCTGACTCAATCTCCAATTCATCCTCATCCTCATCCTCATCCTCATCCTCACTCTCAACCTTTTCTTTGTCCTGATCCTTATGCATAATCATAGCCATATTTGTATCTTCACAAGGTATCTTCTCTAAGTACATGACCTCATCATCAACACCTACATGCTCATTCTCTGGTACTGGGTTGCAAAGGTACATATCCTTATCTTCTGCAACATTCTTGGCTGCAACCTGCTTTTGCACATCACTATGCCACTCTTTGATGGGCTCAAATGGTTCAGAGGGATCACAATAAGAAATGAACATGTCGACAACCTTTGTCTTTGAATTTTTCTCAAACATAGACAACAAATCTTGGTCAGAATGAACTTCATTGAATTCTTTCATATCATGGTCATAGTACTGAAGATGAGCTACTTCCAAATAACCTGGCGGGTACTTCTCTACAATCTCTTCAAGTAAATCCTTATAGTTTGTCAAATCTGAATCAATAGTCATATCAAAACAGAAACACCTAAAATCCTTTCTAACTTTTTTTTTGTTGCCAAACAATCTAATTTCTAGCAAATATGTTGAATTTGGATCCATCCTGCAAATGAAAAGAACAATACAAGGAATCAACACTGCTACTTGCACATCACTTTTGCACTGCTTAGATGAATCGAAGGCTAGCACTCACCCTTCAAGGAGCCAGCCTGGCTTTGTGCCAGCATTATCAGACCCTCCATGGCCCCCTAAATCCCGCCCGAGCGTGCTGCCTAGATTTTTAATACAAGTCAATGAAGCTTCAAGTTCATTTTGCTTTGTGCTCAGCACAGCACAAAGCTAACTGACAACATGTATATGTTCTAGCTGTGAAAAAGGAAAGGCAGATTACGTGGCAATTTCTTAGAGATCCTTAGTTGCAAAAAATGGGACACCTTTTTTAGCTGAATCAGAGCAAATGAATTTGCAAAGCAAGAAAATTAAAGGCAGTTGAACAAATGTGTACCTGCTTTACACATGATAATGGCAGTATAGAGACATAAACTCTATGTTTCAAAAAGAAACTCTGTGGTAGAAGCAAAGATTCTATCTAGTGATATAATGCATTCCACTCTTCGAATCAGCAAGCTAACTGACAACATATAGAAGAATTTGTGCAAAAGACAGTACCACCAGGGGGGCTCGCCGCCGCATCTGCAACCAGGCTAGGGGAGCTCGTGGCCGCCGCTGCCTGCGCGCGCCGCTGGGGGGCTTGCCGCAGCCGCCTGCGCAACCCGCTGGGGGGGAGCTCACGGCCGGCGCTGCCTGCGCAACCCACCGGGGGGAGCTCGTGGCCGCCGCTGCCTGCGCAACCTGCCGGGGGGGGGGGGGCTCGCCGCCGCTGCCTGCGCGCGCCGCTGGGGGGGGCTTGCCGCAGCCGCCTACGCAACCCGCCGGGGGGAGCTCGCGGCCGGCGCTGCCTGCGCAAACCCGCTGGGGGGGGGGGGGGCTCGCCGTAGCCGTCTGCGCGCGCCGCCCGGGGGACCTCGCCGCCGCCGCCAAGCCCCGCCCGAGGGAGCCGCCGGCCGGATCCACATCCTCCCCCGCCGGATCTCCTTCCATCTCGCTGCCGACGGCCGGCCACCGCCAGGAATCTCGCCGCTCGCCGCCGGATCGAGCCTGGGACAGACGCACGGGAGAGAGGACGCACGGGAGAGAGGACTGGAACCGCACGCACGGGACAGTCGACGGAGGCCAATTTTGACCTAATCAAAAGATCTGACAGCGTGTCCCAGGCTCTCTAACGGAAGAAGCTACCCAGGCTCTCTAACGGAAGAAGCTAACGGATCGGACGATAGTGTCATATTAGGGATGAAAGTTCAAGTGAGTGTCAAATAAGGAACGAAGAAAATTTCAGAGTAAAAAAAGAAACGTCTCATTTTCCCGGCGTGAATTCTCTCAAAATTATGTGCCAGAGGTCGAGGAGCTGCCGGATCCACGCTCGCCGTTGCTGGGAACTGGCCGCCGACTGTTGTCCGCACAGAAGCTCCTCCGGGAGAGAGAGAGAGAGAGAGGGGGGGGGGGGGGGGGGGGGGGGGAGGGAGGAGAAGAGGCCCAGCCGCCGCCATCCTTGCTCTCCTCTGGCCTCCGGCGTCGAGCTCCGGCGGTGGTGGCGTGGGAAAGGGGCTGACGGCGGTGGAGGGGACGCCGCCCGAGTCGCCCGCTTGGGGAGCGACGCGGGGGCCACGCACGGTGTAGCTGCGCCATTTGGAAGCAAGCAGAATCGAAGGTGGAAAAGCTACCTTCCCCGAAGCCAGCGCCGCTGCTGGGAAAAACACTCTGTACAGAATCTCTTTCCCAGCACATACCCGCCGGCCGCCGCGTTGGATTCCAGAGCCGCGTCAAACTCCTCTGTCCGCGTGACGCGTCCAACCTGTCAATTGCCATGGTTCCGTTGACACGACTACTCCAATTCCATTCTAGAAGAATCTCTCCCGCCCCTCCCTTGCCTCCTCTGTGGTTCTGGGGAATAACCCGCCGCATTATTTCTTGCAGTGCAGACTGCAGAGGAAGGATCGAGGCAATCCATATTTGCAGTGTACTAATACTAAATTGATAGATGATCAGCTGGGCATTTGCAGTTTTCCTACTTACAGTTCCGTGTAATAATTCTTCTTTATTTTTTTTTCAATGATATAAATAGTACATCCATGGTTTGGCCGCTCATGGGGTTCATTATTTGCACCGGCCGGGGCCCACTCTTCAAGATCTTGGCTTCATGATTCTTCCGGTATGTCTACAGATTGATTGAGAACCAATGCACAACATCTAACACTATTAAATTCAATACTGGTAATGTTTTCTTATTTGCGTTTTTTGTCTGCTGAATTTGATGTAGGAGCTTGGGAAAGAAAGGGGTTACATCAGTGAGACATTGTTTACATTCATCTTCCTCACCTTTGTATTGGTACTAATCTTTTTTTTTCCCCTTCCGATGGCCATGGTTGCACATTGGGAGTTGGCTATTTGTTTTAAACCAACCGATAACTCTGCGATGTATACCCGAGGGATAACTATGCCATGCTTTATTCAACGCAATGTTTTTTTTTGAATGCAATGGATGCCATGCTTTATTCACAATGTGTCTTTTACTCACATTTGAATTTTCCTATTGCTAGCAAATTTTCTTCTTCTATTCCTGAAAATGCATCAATTTTGTTCAAATCTCCAAGTTTAAGTAAGCTAACTCAATTGTTACAGCGCTGATTTCAGTTTGCTATTTTTCTCCCCGAAATGGACCAATCTTTCTCCTAGCTTCAAGTTTTGCATTGCTCAATTGTAACAGTTTCAATTTTGCTTTGCAGTGGACATTTCATCCTTTCATCCTTCAGACTAAACGCTTCTACACTGTTCTGATATGGCGCAGGGTTCTTGCCTTCTTATGTGTGAGTGTTTCTTTGTTGCAAGTTTTTTTATGTGATTTCCTGATCAGCCTTAGTTTGTATTCCACGACTTACTGGGTTTTTTTTTGGTTTCTTCAGGCTTCTCAGTTTCTTCGAATAATTACATTCTATGCAACACAGCTTCCAGGACCTAATTATCATTGTCGCAAGGTATCAGATTTTGTTATAAGTTGATTACTATGTGCTATGTCATTATGACTTGGAAATACTTTTATTAATCTCGTATAATACAGGGCTCACCTCTGGCTAGATTACCACCACCCCAGAATGCAGCTGAGATCTTTCTGATTAATTGTAAGTGGTGATCCCCTATGCATCAATATATCGTGCCTCTCTTTTTGTATGTCCAAATATCCTGAGCTTGTTCTGTCATTTGACTACAGTCCCAAAAGGAGTGATTTATGGATGTGGTGACTTGATATTTTCATCCCACATGATTTTCACCCTAGTTTTTGTCATAACATACCAGAAATATGGAAGCATAAGGTGAAGATTTGTTCATTTATTTTCTTCTTGTTTATGTGAGCCCATTTGTGAAAGATATGTTGAATGATGTTTAAATCCTATTTTTTGTTTATTCATGTCAGGTTTTGTAAGATGCTTGCTTGGTGCATAGCTATTGCTCAGAGCCTTCTTATTATATCTTCTCGCAAGCATTACAGTGTTGATGTTGTTGTTGCATGGTTAGTACATATTTATTGAACTGGATGATTATGCCATGTTTCTTTTTCCCTTTGTTGACATATCTTTCTTATGCAGGTATACTGTGAATTTGGTGGTTTTCTTTGTGGATAAGAAGCTTACAGGTGAGAAAGAATCTCCACCAGTGTTGGAATGATCTTTTCCTATGCGGTTCCATATATCACCAACACTTGAATTTCATCCTGTAGAACTTCCTGATCGATCAGTGGGGTCCACATCAGTACTTCCTGTGAGTGCTAAGGATAAAGATACCAAGTTGAAAGAAGAAAATACGAGATTGCTGAACGGTAACTCTATGGATTCAGCTGATCGGGTATGAAATTATCATGACGAGATGGCTATAATTTTGTTGAACTATCTTGCTTATTACCTGAACTGAGCAATATTGTTATGTTGCGGTGCAGAGACCACGAACACAAATGAATGGAAAGCAAATTGAGAATGAAAGCCATGTTGATAGTGAAACTGTGAAATCATGATAAACTCTGATGGAGGGGGTTTTGTTAGCTAAAAGACGTTCCAGACAACTAAAGCAGAAACATGGGATGCCATGCGCTTTGGTGCCTGCTCCTTGATGACTTCATGACGTATAGCTACGAAGGAAATAGTTTTACATCTCGCTGTTAGGCAGCAGAAGTTTTGTTTGCAAAACTGTACATCTTTCTCAGCTGTCTCATTGTAACCCCTTTTTTTTTTTGGTTTCTTTCGTTTATTTTCCAGCTTGGAATTCAGATTCTTTATACTAATTGTGTATAGTTCTTTGCATGTGAACAGTAATCATATGGACAATAATATAAGATTGTCCTTGTTTTATAACTACCAGGTGTTATTATTCTAAGTCAACTTATTATTCAAGTCAAACACCTCTAGCATAAAATTTCTTTTCTAAAATAAATTATTCCAAAAAAGTATAACTTTATTAAAAACAAGTGAACACGCTCTTGCTGACACACGTGTCTGAATACATTAAAAAAAGATTACATATATTGACATATACTCCCTCTGTCCCTTTCTATGAGTTAGGCTTGTAAAAAAAAATAGCAACATTTATCTCTAAATAAGTTTATTACGAAAATAGATTCGACGATCTATCTAATGACACTAATTATGCACTACAAAAATTAATATTTTATTATATATATATATATATTTATTTATTTATTTATTTATATCTAATGATACTAACTATGTACCAAAGATATTTATTCGTATATGCGAGCAAGATAAATGAATCTATTTAAAAGTTTTTTCTCCATGACTAGTGCCTAATTATTTAATTTTAATATTACTAATGATGCATTGAAACTATTTAGTAATATATTTATAAATAAGTTTCTATATTGATATAATATCTATTGATAATGATACATTAAAAAACTTTTTATTTATTTACAAATATAAATTATTTTATATAATTTATAATTTTATGATAAATATTATATAAATAATGATTGATTAGTTGATATATTTAATAATTGTTAAATATTTATTGATAATTGTATTAATTTTTATGAGTTATCCTTGTCTATGTTATATACACTTTAATCTCTACTCATGTAATTATTTTGAAAGTATAAAAACATTGATAAAGCAAAATGGCTACTTGTTGCCGACCATTTTTATTTGAATTTCTCCACTTCACCAATCATTTTAGTAAATATTGTCCATTATAATTTAGTTCAGCTTGATATTAGAGATTTTTAGAAGTGTACTTTAATTTTAATTCACTTTAATTATCGATGGACTTAGTACTAAAAATCTATTTATGTATGTTGAGTTTAGGGAGAATTGTCTGTTGGACATATAAAGTGATGGTCATTTGCTGACAGACAACCCGTTTTGAGCAGTTTGTTAGAAAGACACTTTGGTTCGGTAGAATTAGGCCACAGGACATCACGAACCGGTTGCAGTCGATTAAGGAGAGAGAAAATTTCGTTTTGGACATCCGGTGCCCCTAAGCCACAGTTGGGTCCGCCCCTCTCCCTTTCACTGATGCGCGGGCCCCACCTATCATCTTCTTCTTCCTCTTCTCTTCTTCCATTGCTGAGCAGCAGCCACCGCCGTCGACCAGCCCCAGCCACGTAGGTGCACGGACGAGCTGGTGAGCTGCCGCAGCCGCGGCCATGCGGGCTTGCGGGCGAGCTGGCGAGCTGTAACACCCTCGGTGTTACCACTTAAATAACTTGCTAAACTATATCATGAGCATCATGTTTTTATGATAATGCATGTGATAAAGTGTGTAGATCAATTTCCGTAACTCAAAATGATCAATAAAAATGCTAAACGAAAGTTGATTCGATAGTTCGTGCATATCAAGTAGGGTTTGAAACTAATTTTTATTGAACAAAAATACTATAGAACATGAATGTGACACTTAAATAAAGTTTGAAGTGCAAACTTGGTAGATGACAATGAAATACTTGCTGTAGAAAAATAATGTTACTAGCTGGTATATCTAATAGTCTAGAAATAGAACTTGAAAACAAATCCAGCTCAAAAACTTAGAAATTTTCAAGTCTGTCAACAACTAGACATTGCTATGTTTAGCAATTTAATGTGAGAGATTGGGTTATGGAGTGGTGTAGTGTTTTAGCTCGTTTTGGTAGTCTCATGTGCCATCTTGAGCATGGTAAAGATGGTTTAGGTCCTGAAGCAACTGTTTAGTTTTTTATGGGCGCTTTAAAATTCGTGCACAACACGGTTTCGGGCTGGTTGGCCGCGATCATCGTGCTCGAGCGCTCGGCGTCACCGCGTTGGTCGCGCGCGCGCTGTCACACACGGCCGGTTGTGGCTGCCTCGGACCTGGCTATGGCTCGGCTACCACTGGCCCCACCGCACCATGACGAAGCCACTACCGCGCTATCATCTCGCCATCGCGTCCGCCACTGCTGCCTCGCTGTGCTGCCGACCCGCCTCACGCCGCGACGCTGTCGCTACCATCACATCGTCATCGCATCCGCGCCTGTCCGTGACATCTCTGCGCTGTTGCCAGCCCAGTGTGTGTTGCCTCTGCTACGCGCACGTGGTCGGGCTTGCCGTCGCCTTCTCATTAATGACACTACGGCCGTGCAGGCCACGCTGGTCGGGCGTGCGCGCCTGTCTGCTAGCGCCGGCGCGTGGGTCTTCCGATCTCGCCACTCGCATCCCGCCAAGGCGAGGATGAGCCAAGCCTACCTGTCATGCCCCATCTCTCTCTTTCTCTCTTTCTTCCTCTAATTTCCGCCATCGTCGAGTCGCAGTCACGGCGAGTCAGAGAGCGAGCACCTCTCATCAATTCCTCGTGCCTACGTCCCCTCCTTTACGTCCCCTTGCCGACCAACCCCACCCTGCCTTGATTACGGCTAGGCCGAGCTCCAATTTTGGAGCTTTGCTCCCGCCGCCACACCATTAAGGCCTAGCCCGCTTCATCGTGGCTAGCTCCAACCTCGTCATCTCACGTCGAATTGACCGCACCACTAGCCTCGCCTAGAACCCCTCTTCATCATGCACACGCTAGTCGCAACCCTAGTGCCGCCTCCACGTGGCTGACACGGCCATGTCGCTACAGTTTGCCATTGAGCTCACCGCGCGCACGTGGCCAGACTTGCTCGAGGCGTCTCCGGGCAGGACACCGCCATGGGTAGGATCATGGTGCGTCACTGATGCTTACCCATCACCTCTATTATCTATTGTACGTTGTGGCTCATCAGAACGCGGTTGCCGCCACTGCAGGTCGCCGCTGCCGAGGAGAGCCCGCTCTGCTTCACCCCATTCGTGCAACCACCGCCCATCATCGCGCGTCAGCCATAGGTGAGCATCGGTCCCCTAGCTAGGTCGCAAGGGTCTCGGGTGGCTGGCGTACCGCCTAGTGCCACCGCCCACCGAGCCGGTGAGCGTGGGGCATCTCGGGGACCTCTCCGGTGCGAAGGTGAAAAGATACGATGGCTCCATTGCAAAATCGTTGTATATAGAAATAGTACGTATAGTGTTCACGCTAGTATCTGATAATGCGAGGGCGTTTTTTGCAAGAGTGCTAGCGCACGCGCGGGCTCCCCGCCACGGGCCGCCTCCGCGCGTGGGCTGCGTTGGTAAAAAAATCGATTTATCTTTTTCGTGGAAAATAGAAATAGCTTTTCATTTTAATTCTGAGCTGAACTTTGGTAATTAATATAAAATAATGTAGGTATCCAAAAATTATGAAACAAATTTTGTTAGGTTCCTAAAATTGTGCTCTATCTGTTAGTGTATTTAGTTCATATATGTGCTTGTTGATACCAGGAGCTTTTAAATCATTTGAGAGTGCTCAATATTATTAAGTTAATCATTGTAGGATTTTTTGTGGTAGATTGGTGATAGCAAGAACCCTAAAATTTATGTGTTCATTGTAATTTTTTAGCCCTAAAATAGACTATTTAATATGGTAGCTAAATACCCATTAAGGCTAAATGAATAATGGCATAATATTGGTTTATAAAAATTAAGCACTTGTAGTGTGAGCTTGGAATCTATTTGGTAGAGATAATGATTAGTTTAGTATCTTAGTCATTAGAGCTAGCTTAGTAGCTTAGCATGTGTATTCTTATTTTAAGAGTTGCTGTTGCCAAAACACTAAGTGTTGCATCATCGTTGCATGCACGTAGAGAACGAGTTGGTGGAGTTCGTAATCGTCGGAAAGTAGGAGTATGAAGAGGTGACCAAGGAGTACAAGGAGGAGGTCCTTGTGCAGAAGGAGGTCCTAAAGCCATCACTGACTGACTTAGCTGACAATCCGTCTGCCCAAGGCAAGCCCCGGTGCATAACTCTTATTTTAAATAATTACTGGATATATATATACATGTGTGATGTGCATTTACGTTACATGATTTATATTGAAACTACATGCATAGATAAACTACCATGAGTCCTACTAGCATAGGTCGAGTAGCTGCTATGCTTAGGCTATCGGTAGCGTGAGTAACCTGCCGTTACTCACAATAGGGATTATTATTATTACTCTCATGATAAAACAGTGAAAGAAAATGGAGACCAGGCAGGAATATGGTACGAGTATTGGTGGGTGTAATAGGTTGTGTCCCACGGCGAATGGGGCGTAGCTTGGTTACACTGTTTTTTCTATCCGTGTCGGTTAAGGACCGTCCGTTGCTATAAATTCTAGTCAGGTCATAGACTTATTATCCTGAGCACATACTTGCTTATGGAAGCGGGAAGGCTCGTTGCTCTCTTGTCGTGGGTTCTGGCTATTTCTGGACCAATTGATTGGAGGCGGGAATGGTGGAGGTCTAAGCACCACACTGAGTTCGGGACTCAGGAGTGGGGGCTTGGAGTCCAAGTTTGAACGAAGACCTAGACCCCTTGATAGGAGAGTGGTGGGTTGGTCTTACTTGTGCCTAGGGTACAAGCGGGGCGTGTGTTTCGGGGTACCCAGCTAAGATACATTGGTTCATGAATCGTCATGTGATACGGTACGACTTATCTATGATCTAGCATCGTAGTAATAGTTGGAAGATGAAAGAGGATGAATGGATCTGATTGCTCAACTCGAAAGCAGAACATGTGCTTACATAGAATGGTTAGCTAATGAACAAATCATGACTGATAATAAAATACATATATAAGGATTCACTACTAGTAATGCTTTTCGCAAAAAGAAAATCCAGCAAACCATAAAGCTTATCATATCTTTCGGAGTCGGAAAATTATTCCCACTAGTCGGGTAAGTCTTGCGAGTATATTGTGTACTCAGGGTTTATTTACCCCTGTTGTAGGTGCAGCTTGAGGAGTGGCTGTTGTGTGAAGAATTCTTCTGGTGGGAACAGATGGATCCTTGTATCTTATCGTTAGATGTTTATTTCAATTCCGATGTTTAAATTCCGCACTCTAAACTTGGTATTGTAATAATATATTTCCGAGGGCTCTTGTTGTATGAAATGGACTAAGTATTGTAAACTCGTTCTCATTATTGGATCCTGGATGAAAAACATGGATTGTTCGAGTTCTTCCTTGGGATGTGCTTGACGGAACCGTCCGATGTAGCTTACTTTCAGGGTGCTTAGCGTCTAGTGAAAGACGAGCGCCTCTGAAAGTGTGCTATTTCAGGTGGTTCTGCCACACGAGCCTCTGTCGCGACCATGAGCGCCACATGCGAGCAGCCACTCTCATTGCTGCCGGTAGTGATAGGAGCACCGTGGTGTCCACGCCCATGCCCCCGCCCTCGCGTGCTTACCCTACCCTGCCGCCACCCGGCGCAGCCAGCTTTGCCTCGCCTCCCACGACCCCTTCCTCGCCGCCGCCCTCCCGCACCGCCACTGCAGGCCATTTGCGTCGTGTCGGGGGACCTGCTCGGCGCCGCCGCCATGTCGTCGTCGCCCATGCACCGTCGTCGCGTATCACGCCGTCGCGGCCCACTGAGGGGAAGAGCAGGGGAGGAAGCACGCACACGCCCGCCTATAGGGCACGACCACCGGAGCGTGGCTCGTCGGCGCAGGGTGGGGGCGTGGCTGCTGAGCATGTAGGGCCCAGAGCCGTGAGGCCGGAGCGTGGGCGCCAGGGCGCGGACGTCGGAGGCGCGGTCTCGGGCGCGGAGCCGCGAACGTCGGAGGCACGGCGCCGGAGCAAGGGAGAGAGAAGGGTGCGGGAGGCGGGGATAGGAAACAGAAAAAAAGAGAAAGGGAGAGAGGAAGAAGAAAGCGGCAGGAGCAAGAATGTCATTTCACCGCTGTTATCTTTCCTCAACCGGCTACAACCGGTCTACGATGTCCTATGACCTAATTTTACCGAACTAGAGTGTATTCTGATAAAATGCTAAAAATGGGTATCCGACAGCAAATGACCATCACTTTGGATGTCCGACGGACAATTCTCCCTTGAATTTAACATATACACTTTGAATTGAGTAGAGTAAATATTCAAATAGAAACCCGAATTCAAGGCATCTTTTTATTAAAAAGATATTCATATTTAAATTAAAATATAGTAACAAGTGATATTTAGATCCGACTACGTGAATCCAATCCGTCTCCTCCATGCCTGGTCTTACGTGATGACCATTAAACATTTTCCTTCTCGTAATCAGTAGTTCTATTGGAAAACAGTAGGTTCCCCAATAGTTGCATGGCCTCTACTATGCAGCCAGCAGCCAGCAGCAGCCAGCAGCAGAAGGCAGCTACTATGCAGCAGGCAGCAGCCATGCAACTATTTGCGCACAAACACTGGCTTCTTCCTAAAACAAGTGTCAAGCTCTGGGTTCTGTGCGGGTCATATTTTATTAAGGATGGCTAGATTTGTTAAAAATATTAACAATATTATCTTCAAATAAGTTATTATAAGGATATATTTAAGATTTAATCTGATAACACTTATTGCACCATAAACATTAATAATTTTTTTGTATATATTTGATTAAAGTTAAAAATATTTAACTTCTGGAAAAGTGTACTTTGAGAGGGAGAGAGTAGCAAAAAACTGTATTTTGAGAGGGAGAGAGTAGGAAAAAAATGTACTTTCTCTATCCCAAGATAAATGCACATCTTGTTTTTAATGAAATATGTGCCACGGCATGGCTGGAAAAAAAACCTTTTTCGAGTTTGACTAAGAATATAGAAAATACTATCAATATTATATATTCAAATAAGTGTATATTATGAAAATTATTACATGCTTAATCTAATGGTACTTATTATACATTATAAGTATTAGTATATTTTTATATATATTTAATCAAATTTTAAAAGTTGATTTTTTAAAAAGCGAGACATGAGTTTATTTGGAACAGAGGGGAGTATTTTGAGTGGGAGTGAGTAGGATGGTGGTGATTGGTTGGTCAGACAGACTATTGCGATTCCCTATAAAACTCTCTTTCCCGGTGAGACCCGAGCAGTCTCTGTCTTTCATGTCCCCACCCGCCCAGGCGCCCACAGCCCACAGGCAGGCAGCATCTGAGCTGAGCATCACCAATTCAAAGAAAACGATATTTTAATATTATATCTCTTCACTTTGTGCCCTATTTTAAAATGGCCAGTGGTACAAATCTCCATTCCCAATCAACCATTTCCTGCAAAGGGGAATACGATTCAGCTCAGCTCCACCACCGGAAACCACCAAAAACAAGATCTTGCAGCCAGACAACCACTCAACCAGGCAGCACCGGAGTCAACTCAGCAGTGAGGCAAGCTCTCCCACCCGCGGTCAGCAGCCATGAGTACCATGAAGTTTTGCCGTGAATGGTAAGCCGCTGACGACGACGCTGCTGCTGCCTGCTCGCTTCCATGTTCACCTGCTCTGCTCTACCTCTACGGACGGCACCCTCTCTTTCTTGGCATGGCAGCAACAACATCCTGTACCCCAAGGACGACCGGGAGCAGAAGGTGCTCCTCTACGCCTGCCGGAACTGCGACCACCAGGTTCCCTTCCTTCCTTCGCCGTCCCCCTCCGCTCTCCACCCATTCGGCCATTCGATGCATCGTCGATCCATCAGCATCTTCTCGGATCCATTCGGATCTCTCTCTGAAGCATATCTCTTGTTCCTTCCATCTCTGCTGTTTCTACTAGATTCCTGACGTGGTTTAGCCATTCTGAAATGCTCTGCTGGGACCGCCGCACCGCAGGAGGTCGCCGACAACAACTGCGTGTACCGCAACGTGGTGCACCACAGCGCCGGGGAGTTCACCCAGGTGCTCCAGGACGTCGCCGGCGACCCCACGCTGCCCCGCACCAAGTCCGTGCGCTGCGCCTCCTGCGGCCACGGCGAGGCCGTCTTCTTCCAGGTGGCTCACCTCCTCCTCCTCCTTCTCAAGAGCTAGCAATAGCATCGTCTTCTTCAATCTTCATAGACCATGAGCGAGAAACTTCTGACAAGGAGCTCACCATGGTTCTTTTGGTTCCTTTTGTGCCCTGGTGCTGCAGGCGACTGCAAGAGGCGAGGAGGGGATGACGCTCTTCTTTGTCTGCTGCAACCCGAGCTGCGGCAACCGCTGGAGAGAATGAAGGCGCTGGACAATTCAGCAAGACGTACGATTCCTCTGGCGCAACAGCCAGGACGACATGATGATTTTTGAAAAAAAAATCATCCCAGAGACCTGCTGCCCATATTGGCATGTGAACTGGTTGTACTGTATGTTCCGAGTGCGTTCAGGCACAAGACATTTTTTTTTCAATAACTTCAGCAGGGTAAACTTCCCTGTTGTTCATTTGCATCAAAGAAACGATGAGATGAGCAATATATTTTTTTTATCGATGTTCTAATGTTTCCCTCTGCAGTTCTGTGGTAGCTTCAGTTGTGGTGAACCTTAAGGTTTTGTCCACTCAAGCAAATTAACCATGAGCTGGAGAAAATGGTTAGTTGATTTGCAGTGGCTGTTCTGTCCTCACAGTTGACATGGCACACGGTAATGCAAGTTTTTTTTTCTTTTCCTGAGAACACAACAGACACTCCAAATCAACTAACCAATTTCTGCAGCTCATGGTCATGCAAGTTTTTTTTTATAAACTTCTTGAACAGCCATTTGCTTAATTGATAATTGATTTTCAGCTCACTTCAAATGGCCATCCAAACCAACAACTACCTCAGGTGCAGAACTGCATTTGAAATACTGAAAAATCCCATTCTGTTGCCTCCCTTCCAAGAGCAACTTTAGATGTGGATCTCAAATTTTCTGGATGTCTTGTTGAACGACCAAATACATATCCATGGTACAACATGTGTCCATGCATTTGCATACTCAAAATTTGAAACAATACTACGACAACTCAATATATCTACAGTACAGATGCTACAATTACAGTCCGAAGTAAAACTGTGCTACAAGCACAGTCAACTCAGACTACTCAGTATTTGTGCTATCTTTTCCATGACGTCAAGATTTTGATAAGCATCCCCACAATAAAGAAAGATACTTGATAGTGCTATTTCCCAATGCGACTCCCAGAAAAGGCTTCAAGAGATGATGCTGTTGGCAGTTCAGAGTTGGGAGTACATCCTTGGTGGATATTTCAGTGTCCACTGCAGCATTGCGCATCACAATAAGATCAAGGGAACTTTATTCCATTGTTGATATACAATCTTTTGCCCATGAAGGGAGAGCTGACCGGAAAGTGATGGGCAATCCAGTGATAGGGTGTACAAATGACAAGCTCTCCGCATGCAATGCATGACCATCACACTCTACGCCGCTCCACTCAATCACCCCGCCATATTTCACATCACCTCTGATCGGGAAACCAAGATACTGGCAGTGTAGACGAATCTGATGTGTCCGTCCACTTTGGGGATATGCTCTAACCAAAATGGCACTGTTGTTCACATCACTACAAGTCTGGTCAGCTGCCTTTTCTTGTACAGTAATTGACTCAATATCATTGGCGTCAAAGTTGTAGGGTTCTCTAAACTGCCCTTTACCATTGACCCCTAAAACTTCAAACTGTGTGCTCATGTCCCTTACAACAGAACCACCTGGCAGTGAACGGCCAACATCAGACATAGCATATACACGCCAAGCACCATGTTTTGATCGCCCATGACCAGAACATATCTTAATTGTTTCCCATGTCGGTGGGCAACCTATGCAAAGAGCTAGATATGTTTTCTTGACTTTATGATCAGTGAATGTCTTCACTAGCTTCCCAGCAACTTTGTTGCATTTGGTAATAACCATGAGCCCACTGGTATCACGATCCAGCCTGTTCGCAAGGTGAAGGTTAGGTTTAGTTGCTGGATCCTCTGCGAGTCGCAAGAAATATTTGCCTGTAGTTAGAGCTTAGAAATAGTGAAGCAAGAACAATACGAATGCAAAGAAAAACAATTCAATTGTGGCTTCAAATAGTGAAATCTAGATGATTAATATAGAAATAAAACACACTGATATTATTATGTAGCAGGTTACTTAAGTATCAAACATTTACTTTCCGACAAAACACAGACAGATCAGAAATGTTGTTTCATCAACTCAGCAAGTCCAGAAGTACCAACTATAGTCCTAAAGGTACTAACTACTAGCCAGACAAAACTACTTCCATATGCTTTCGGGGACAAGGGAAAAAACAAATATCATACAGTGAATACCGTATTCAATTGAAAAACTCCCAAAATAAATGAAGAGTTGCACGCACAAATTATAAATGATAAAACTATAGAATTTCATATGATCCATTATTAAAACTTGTGCTTAGTAGAATCCTACAGCCGTTAGTTTGCAGTGATATTGCTTACAGACAATAAGAAACTCAAGCAAAGTTAAAAAAAAAACAGGGGTTCCAGACAATAATATATCAGTCTGACAGTCCGTACAGCTGAACGACATATGCCCTCCTACTTCTACATCTGCTGAACATAATTCTAGTTCTAGAATAAGTATTACTTATGGAAAATGGATTCTAAAGCCTTTTATTTTTTGTGGAGGTATCTCAAATATACACATTGTATTTTTTTTATTGTCATCATAGCATACCATACTTTCAGTGTCGGACACTCACTTGCTAGTAGGAATTGTTAAACTAGTCCATTACAGATAACACTATATGAGCTTGGATCATTTGGGAATAGAATGAGAATCAACATTTGCATACAGATTGCCTTATGCCTGTGGTAGTGTGATGAAACGCAAAATTGCACATTTTGCAATCATCCTTTGCATGGATCACATAGCATGTATGTCCTAAACCAAACCAAGTATTGAGCAAAGGCATTGCCATCCGTAAAATAACATTAGACAACACGCACACAGATCACAAACTACCTAAAATCCGCCAATTTCGTCATCCAAATCATCGATATCACGGACACTGGATGATCAACGTACGAAATCACAGGCAATGAGCTATGCAGAATCGCATTTTGCAAGCTGTAGCGGCGCCATTGTCACCTAAAAGCAGATTCTTTTTAAGTTCAATCTTTTTTTACCTGAGACGGCAGAGCAAGGAAAGGAGGCGAGGAGGGCGTCGCAGTACACGCCGGCGGGCTTGTCGACAACGGCGAGCCACTCGTCCTCGAACACGACGTCCGCAGAAGCGAAGGCCGCGGAGCGCGCGGAGGCGGTCATGGCGCGCCGGAGCTCCACGTCCTTGGAGGCGGCCGGGTAGGGCGGGGACACCGGGGAAGGATACTCTCCGCTCGACGGCGCCGTCGACGTAGCCGCTGACATCGCCGTGAGGCGGCGCGCCGGTGGCAGGAGGGAGCGGAGGGGGGAGGCGGCGCCGGCAGGAGGCTGGAGAAGGAGAAGGAGAAGGGGTAGTTTCGTCATTGAGGTAAAAATACGGTAGCACTTGAGTATCTCCTGTTTGTCATCTCATTAAAAAAAAAAACCCAAACCCTCGCCTGTCGCCTCCGCCGTGGGCGCCGGCGGCTTTCCCGGATCTCCGGTGAGATCCCGGGGTAGAGGGATCCTCCCGTGAGCCTGGAGCCTCTGGGGTTCGGGGTTTTCCGGGCAATTTGGGTAGTGGCGGTGGTTGGCAATTTGGGGGTGGAGGAGGATGCGGGCGTCGTTGTCGTCGTCCAACATGGGTATTCGCCTCCCTTCCCCTTCCAATCTCCTCCGCTGTTCTCGCGGTGCTTCTTCTGAGACTTTTATACTGCGCTTTACATCACTTGTTGTATGAATTGTGATGATGTACTTGTCGCTCTTCTGGGCTGCCCGATTCATGAGTTGCCATTCAGGTGGCTGCATTGTATATCAATTTGTTATTCAGGTGGCAAGCCTGTAACTGAGTAAATTTTAACTGCTTAGGTTATGGCCGTCGAGTTGTTGTGAGCCATCCATTGTGTTTTCCATGAGAACTCGAATATCAATTTGTTATTTGGTATGATAGAGGGCTTGACGGAGGAGCCACATGATTTTCCCCTCTCTATTTCTATTTAACATAGAAGTTCCTATGCAGGCTCTAGTGTCCATGCCTATAAAACAATGTAGAGTTTAGGCTTTTCTGTTCATGTATATAGATGTCTTTGATCACATTTACTTGATTTATGGAGAATGCTAAACTTTTAAATTTTGATTTCAGGAGGACATGATGATGGTGGAGTTAAGCAAAGTTCTGAGAACTCCTGTTGCGGAGATAAGTTCTAAGAGGGAGTTCTTTGGTGCACCTCAACAGGAAGTGGAGTAAGCACCTGTCTTACCTGAACAGCCTACAAGCACTGCATCGCATTAAGCAAACAGATTATTCTCTGTATCTGGACATTGTTAGGTTTGGCTTTTATTGTTTACAGTAGAGAGCTTATTTATATGGTACACCAATTGTTTTGATGCTATATAGCATTATCAATTTTGACGCTCTAATACGTCAAAATGTCCAAGGCTTTTGTTGTTATAATATGTTGCATGTTAGATTTGTCACTAGAAGCGTATTAATAGAGTTTCCAGTTTTCTTTTGAGCTTACCCTATAGCAATGAATAATTCATATTGGCATGCAGAAAGAAGGCATACTCACAGGAAGGATGTGCTCATGTAAAGGAGTTTCAGGAAGGAGGTTTTCAAACAAAGGAGACGTACACAATAGGTCCTAATGCAAAGAAGTTGCATTTAGCAGCTGCTAATGCTAAGAAGTCATGTGCAGCAGCTAGCCACAGTCCTACTATGCTACTTCAGGGAAATGTAGATTCTACATTGATGGATGATGAGGGCATTTCCGTGGATGATGAAGTCCTTGTGGATATTGAGCTGAGGGCTGAAGCTGATGCACAGGAAGCAGCCAGAAAGACTCAAAGTGAGGAATCTTTGGTAGATCCTATTTTTTATGCTGACACTTCCACCGCACAAATTCCAGTTGATGATTATGCAGATGTTAAGTTCAACATTGTGTATGACAATGAAAATCTAAGGATCAAAGTAAATGAATATTTCCCTTCGATGGAGAACTTCAGGATGGCACTGAGACAGCATGGAATAAAGAAGGGGTTTCAGGTGCACAAAATCAAGACTGATAAGACTAGGTATAGAGCTGAGTGCAAGGCAGAAGGCTGTCCATGGAGAATTGTGGCACACAAATTGCGGGACGGACCAACTGTTGTGGTACTACTCTAACCTGCCTAACTTGTTAACTTGCTTAATGTTAGTAACTTGTCTAATTTGTTTTGTGTTTCTGTTTCCTGTATTGCAGATTAACATGATGCCTCAAGAGCACAATTGCATATCTACTAACCCTGTTACCTCAATGGCATCACAAAGCTGGGTTGCAGAGATGGCTGCTGATTGGTTGAGGGAGAGTCCAGAACTAGGAGCAAAAGAGTTGCAAGAGAAACTGCAGGAGGTGTATAGTGTAGAGGTTAGCTATGCTACAGTATGGGGTGGAAGACAGAAAGCGATGAACAAGATTTTTCAGTCTTGGGAAGACACTTTTCAGACATTGTACAATTTCAGGGCTGAACTTCTTTCCTTGTCTCCAGGCTCAGTTGTGGAGATTTGCACTAAGATATGTGGAGATGATGTCCACTTCGACAAGCTTTTCTTTGCTCTGGAGCAACGCATAGATGGCTTCAAAACAGGCTGTAGACCTGACATTGCACTCAACTACACAGACTTGGCTGGCATCTACTCAGGGAAATTAGCATGTGCTTGTGCGCTTGATGGTCACAATTGGATGTACCCTGTCGCATGGGCCATTTTTGACTCAGCTTCAAATGATAACTGGACTTGGTTCATGGAGCAATTGAAGAAGGCTATAGGGAATATACCAGGATTAACAATTTCTGCTGATGTTGGTGATAATAATCTAACTGAAAGTTTCTTAGAATGGACTCTGAACATAAAGGGCATGCCTTTGGTTGACTTGATTGATAAGTTGAGGCAGATGACAATGGGGGGCCATTTTTGACTCAGCTTCAAATGATAACTGGACTTGGTTCATGGAGCAATTGAAGAAGGCTATAGGGAATATACCAGGATTAACAATTTCTGCTGATGTTGGTGATAATAATCTAACTGAAAGTTTCTTAGAATGGACTCTGAACATAAAGGGCATGCCTTTGGTTGACTTGATTGATAAGTTGAGGCAGGTGACAATGGGGGTTTGGTACAAAAGGAGGTGTATTGGAAGCAAGTTCTCTGGCCATATTCTCCCTGCAGTTATCCAACAACTTAATACACAAATAAGGAGTTTGAGAAACATCAAGGTCTCTAAATGCGGGTTGCAGACCGGTGAAGTTTCTGGCAGCTCTCAGGACATGATGCCATGGAGGCACGTGGCGGACTTGGACGAGCACACCTGCAGCTGCGGGGAGTGGCAACTAACCAAGAAGCCCTGCCTCCATGCTCTGGCATGGATAATCACGGATACAAATGCTGACATGGAATCCTTTGTCCATGACTACTACTTTGTTGAGTGGTTTAGGGCTGCATATAGCGGTATAGTTCCACCCATGACAGACAAGTCGCAGTGGCCTCGGGTGGACCCTGGTTTCAAGCTGCTGGCACCGCAGTTGAAGCCAAGACTTGGGAAGAGGAAGTACACAACCAAGACAAGCGAGGAACCATGCGCAAGTAAATAGTGCGAACAGTGTGGAGAAATTGAACATCGTGAGAAGGGTTGCACGCTGCATTGCCCGAAGAAGAGGTTGGTGCACTAACTTGATGTTTTTTCCCCTGTACATGCTTTATGTGAGAAATGCAACTGGCATTTTTTTGTTGCAGGAAGAGATGCCAAGCTGAAGAGGGTAGGAAGGTTGAGTACGACGCTAACTGATCATCTCTTGGAACCATGCATCACTATGGGACGGTAGATCTGTCGAGGGAGGTGAAGATGCTCTGCGGTCATCGGTCTACCACAACTAGGCACCTATTTTGTAGTTGGTCCCAGGAAGGAGGATTTAGGAGCTGAGGACTTCATCTGTGGCTGCCTGTGTATGCATGGTTAAACTAACCTAGGACAGGGCCTGTAACGTGCTAAGCATGTTTTGCATTGGAAACTGTTTTAATGGCGCAGTAAATGTCATGAATCTGTGCTAGGCATTTGCTCCGTGCAAATATGATGTCAACGCCCGACCATTAAATTGCGTAGGGGAGGCTCTTCTCAGGCGAGGCCTTGGCTCTTTGGTTGCTGCCTTCTGCTCATGTTGGTTGTGGGGGTTAAAGCCTTAAAGGTAGTAGCTGTGTTTGTTGCTGTGCTTGGATTTTTTTTATTACTCATTCGTTGGGTTCATTTTACATTCTCTGATTTCTCCTTGCTTTGTTCTGTGCAGCAGGATGGCTAGCAGCAGGAGCCAGCTGAGCCGGGCATGCAGGAACTGCAGGCCAAGCACTGGTCGATCAAGATGCGTAGGAGCCAAAGGCTTTTGAGAGAGCCTCTGCCCACCTTCGCATTGTCATTTGTTTGGGTCATTTTCGTGTCATTCGGTGTTTCAGGTTAGGGATGCGGGCTAGATATAGCTTTCCTTTGCCATAGTCGACAGGTTAACAGCATTACCAATTTCCCCCCCTTCAAACACTTTTAACTTAAAACATAAATTGCATGCATATTCTGATGTCATGCCAAAGATTCAAATATTACGGATAGAACTCCCTACTGCTGCTGCTAATTGCCATGGGATACAGTATTTTCGCTTGCTCGTATACGATCGTGGATTATAAGCTGAAATAGTATTTTTCTCTTACACCAAACCAGCCAGCAGTAAATAATCCACGATCGTTTACGGCCTGCCGAAAAGGCTGATGGTACTCCCTTCGTAATGAATGCGGTACCATTAGCGGCAGGTAGAACTTGACGGTACTCATGGTTTGCTGCTGCACCTGCCTATTTCAGACCTTGAGCTCCAGCCTCCAGGTGTCGAGTTGCAGTACCCGTTTGGTACCAAATGTCTCGGCATGGTGCAGGATGAACATTCTCACGTTTATATCAGAAAACACTTGAAAGGATCAACTCACAAGCCGTCCAAAAGAGATCACGCATTTGGAGGATCTAAGAGTCGGACAGTTTGGAAAAGAACAACCTAGATGTATATGATATATACTGAAAGCATCTAGACCCCTAATTGGGTTTCGATAATTAATGACGACACAAATTTACTGTGACTAACGTGTGTTTTGCGGAGACAATTTGAGTTAGGTCATGATAATGGTGATTGATTGGGCAATTATGGTTTTAATCGAAAAGTAATCTGTGTTACCATTGTTTATTCGAACACTAGTCAATGTTGTGACTAGTGTTCGAACAAACGATGGTAACACATATTACTTTTCGATTAAAATTGGACTTCATCAATGGTCAGCCTTAAGCCCGTATCTCTTTGCCTTGGTAATGGATGAGGTTACCAGGAACATATAAGGGGATATCCCTTGGTGTATGTTGTTCGCTGATGATGTAATGTTAGTGGACGAAAGCCAGATAGGAGTAAATAGGAAACTAGAGTTATGGCGACAGACCCTTGAGTCTAAAGGTTTTAGATTGAACAAAACTAAAACCGAATACATGAAATACGACTTTGGCAGAGCTGCACAGGAGGAGGGAGATGTGAGTTTGGAAGATCAAGTAGTGCCTAAGAAGGATAACTTTCGGTATCTAGGATCGATGCTACAGAGGGATAAAGATATTGATGTGGACGTTAGCCATAGAATTAAAGTAGGGTGGATCAATTGGTGACAAACTTCTAGCATTCTCTGTGACAAGAGGGTACCACAAAAGCTAAAAGGCAAGTTTTATAGAACGACGATTAGACTGGCTATATTGTATAGAGCAGAATGTTGACCTACAAAGATTCAACATGTTCAACAACTGAGTGTTGCAGAAATGTGTATGTTGCGATGAATTTGTGGTCACATAAGAATGGACCGAGTTCGAAATGATGATATACGTGATCGCCTGGGGGTAACATCAATTGAAGAAAAGCTTGTCCAACATCGGTTGAGGTGGTTTAGTCATGTCCAAAGAAGACCTCCAGAGGCACCAGTGCATTGTGGAGTCCTAAGCCAAGCTAATAATATGAGTAGAGGTAGAGGAATATCGAAATTGACATGGAGGAGACAATAAAAAGAGATTTGAAAGTTTATGATATATCTAGAGATCTATGTTTGAATAGGAGTACTTGGAAAGCAGCTATTGAAGTGCCTGAACCATGACTGGGGCTCTTGGTGGGTTTCAACTCTAGCCTACCTCAACTTGCTTAGGACTGAAAGGCTATGTTGTTGTTGTTGTTGTATGCCCCTGTCGATGGAAATCGTTTTGGTTTTCAAAGTATGGACGATAAGGTTAAGGACTGACTAGTTCTAAGTGTCGTTTGGCATTGCAGAGACACTTAGAGTAGTTTAGGACTTTGTTTTTTCCTTTAACCATACTATTAAGGGGGTATGAACTAGTAGCTTGACCTAGATGAGTCTAATGTGTTAGGTGTGGTGCACACTTATCAAACTTAGCACTAGATAGCTCAGGGACAGCCCAAAGATCAATTAGAGTCAACTTCATTCATAGAGATTGTTGATTTAGAAGTGATTTGAAGCAAGATAGGAGGATCAGACGCATGGTGATGCCCTAACCGAACTCGGTCCTGGTGAGTCCGGTCAGTTGATGGCGCGCGCTGCTGGGGTAGAAGGATGGCCGGATGTTGGCACAGAGTTAGGACCGGATGCGCAGGTGCCGCCAACTGTAGCCGCGGGGTCTCTGTACTAAGAAGGACCGGACGCTAAGAAGAAATAGTGATCGGACACACGCGTGTGTGAGTCCGGTCAACAACAGAATGCATCCAGAGAGGTTTTTTAGGTACCTGACGCGTTAGGTCAGGGTGGAAAGTTGCTGAGTTAGACCCCAATGGTCATGTTTTGAATGGGGGTGTATAAATACATCTCCTACTCATCCACCTCTCTTGCCTATTTGTTCAGCTGAGGAAATACTTTGGAGTGCAAGGGAGAGCAAGAGCCTAATGAGATGATTGAGATTTGATAATCCAAGATTAAGGACCTTATTAATGCATTAGGAGTAGCAAGTGTGCATCCACCTTTCTCATTAGGCTTGTCTTGGTCAAGTGAGAGTTTGTGTTTGTTACTCTTGGTGATCGCCATCACCTAGATGACTCGATGGTGATTGGAAGGTTGGTGATCATCTGACAGAGCTTGTGGATGACCCAAGCCTTGGTGTGAGCGGTTGTAGGCGATTCTCCATGACGGAGTGTCAAAGAATCAGCCCGTAGAGAGCACTTAATCCTTGCATGGATCAAGGGGGAGCTACACCCTTGCGCGGGAGCTCTAATGAGGACTAGTGAGGAGTGGCGACTCTCTGATACTTCAGAAAAACATTACCGCATTCCTCTCTCTCTCTTTACTTTGAGCATTTATATTTGAGAAATTTAATTCTTGTCTTTACATTCTTAGAATTGTCATGCTAGAGTAGGATTGGAACCTAGGGTACAACACTTTTGTGTTGTAGAACAATATAAACACTTTTAGGCACAAGGGGGTGAAATGAGCTAAGTGTAGAGATTAATTATTGCAAGAAATTTAGAATTAGCCCAATTCACCCTATCTCTTGGGCATCTTGATCCTTTCAATTGGTAGAGGAGATGATTTTCCTTATTGGAAAATTCGTATGGAGGCGTACCTAGAGGCTATAGATGTTGGAGTGCTTAGAGCTGCCACACAAGGATTTCCAAAACCTAAGGACCCCACCAACCCGGTTGGTGATGAGGCAAATTACGAGAAGTGGAATGCAAAGGACAAAAACACCCCCTTTAGAGGCCTTTGCAAGGATGTCTTTAACCGTGTGCGGAACCACAAAGACTCCCATGCACTATGGTCGGACATTTGTGCGCTCCATGAGGAACTAAGAGTGAGCATGAGGAACGCTATCACCTTGTGATCAAAAAGCTAAATTCATTTGAGATGCTTCCTAATGAATGTGCTAATGAAATGTATTCTCGCTTGAATATTCTTGTAGAGGAGGTCAATGGGCTTGGACTCACTCAAATACAACCATCCGATGTTGTGAGAAAGATCTTGAGTGTCCTCCCCATTGACAAGTATGGGCATACTGTGACGGTGCTTCATCAAGGTGATCTTTCCACCGCCACGCCAACTCAAATATTAGGGAAGATCAATGCACATGAGATGTACATGCACATCACTCCACAAGATGGCTCTTCTTCCACCAAGAAGAAAGATTTGACATTCAAGGCTAGCTAGGAGAAGAGGGGCAAAGCAAAAGTTGATCATGATAGCTCAAGTGATGATGAGATTGATGATGCAAGCCTTGCTCTCATGGTGAGAAGAACTACCAAGATGCTCAAAAATCTCAACAAGAATGGTGTCAAGTTTGATGAAAAGAAGAAAAAAATTCTTCACTAGTAGCAAGAGGAAGCCCATCTCTAAAATGGATTGCTACAATTATGGAGAGCTTGGTCATCTAGCTCATCAATACCCCAAGCCCAAGAAAGACAAGTACAAGAAGAAGTACAAGGGCAAGAAAGATGACTCAAGTGATGATGATGATGAGAAGAAGAAAAACAAGCCATATAAGAAGCAGGATGGCAAAAAGAAGGAATATCACAAGAAGAAGAATGGCAAGGCTTATATTCTTGGTGATTGGCTCACGGACAATGAGTCATCAAGTGGCTCATCCGGTGGTGAAATTGATAATGAGAAGGAGAAGGTGGCCACCCTTGTGATTGGGTCTTCACTATCATCACTGCCACCGTCGTCATCATCCTCTACACACCTATGCCTCATGGCTAAGGGTGATCGAAAGGTACAAAGTGATGATGAGAGTAGTGGTGATGAAAATGGTAGTGATAGTGATGAAGAATTTGAATCACACTCCTATGATGATCTAGTTGTCTTGCTAAATGACTACACTAAAATCATAAGACATACAAGAGCTAAAAATGAAAAGTTAAAACTTGAGAATGAGTCTCTTTTAGCAAAATATGACATAGCCAAAAAAGCTAGTGATGAGCTTAGAGAAGAAAATGAAATTGTGTCATCCAAGCTCAAGGAGCTCAAAACTTCTAAAAAGGAGCTTAGAGAAAAACATGATAAACTTGAGGGGATACACAATGAGCTCACCACTAGATACAACTTGCTAAAAGAAGAATACACCACTCTCAAAGTTAATCATGATAATCTTGTGTTTTCTCATGAGTATTTATCCAATGAACCGCATGATGCTATTAACCAAGTTGTTAAGATTGATATAGCCGCATCATGTGATGACTTGATTGTTGAGAGCATTGAACAAGGTTCTACTAACAAAGGCAAGAAAGTGGTTGAGTCCGACAACTATGATTATTATGTCAAGCTCAAGAATGAGAATGAGAAGCTTAAGAAAGATCTTGAAAAGCTAGCAACCACCAACACAATTATCTTGGAGACACTTGACAATGATCATGACATGGCTCTTGAGAATGAGATGCTTAGAGAAGAGAACAAGAGGCTCAAGATGGAGAAGAATCTTGAGAGGCTATCAACTCATGATGAAGTTAGAGAAGAAAACAAGAAACTCAAGTTAGAGAAAGAGCATCTCAAGACTGGTTTGAGCAAGTTCACAAGAGGCCAATATCTTCAAAGTGAGCTACTTATGAATACCGTGATGAAGATGGATAGAAGTGGTATTGGGTTCTTGGCAAATCAAGAGAAGAAAACTCAAACTCAACATCAACAACACAAGTCGAAGCCTAAGCCAAAGAGATGCTTTGAGTGTGGACAAGAAGGTCACTTTGCTCATGAGTGTGAAACTCCACCACCACAAACCTTGCCCAAGCATGCTAGACCCTTTGCTTTCAATGCTTACTACATGCTTAGAAAGGATTCTAGTAGAAAGATGAAAGTCATGTTCTTAGGTCAACCAAACAAGAATAGGCCTAAGCAAATTTGGGTCGCTATATCACTAGTTGAGCATGTTGAGACATGTAATGTAGGCTTAACTTGTGACTTAATTAATGAATCATTTTATAAGCCTATCATTTTTGCTCTCACTAACCCTTCTTGTAGCATTTCTACTTCCACCTCATCTAGTAGTGACAGTTTCACATATGATGCCTCACTAATGGTTGAGAATGAGACCCTCAAGAAGGAGGTCAATGAGCTCACTCACCTTGGCTAAGGCCTATGGTGGTGAGGACCACTTGCTTATGTGCTTGGGTAGCCAAAGAGCTTCTCTATACAAAGAGGGATTGGGCTATACCTCCAAGAAAGGCAAGATGGCCTTTGCTCCTCACAAGACTAGTTTTGTGAAGAACAATGGTCGGTTTTACACTAGTTGCAAGCAAGTTGGTTATAAAGAGCATGAGTGCAAGAACAAGAGCAAAAATGCTAATGTATCCTCAATTAAGATTAATTCTTTCTATGTGCTTACTAAGGGTACAAATGGTGTGAAAGCTAAGTTTATTGGTACACTATGGATGGGCTCAAAGAAAAAAGCAATTTGGGTGCCAAAGAGCTTGGTCACTAGCCTTCAAGGACCCAAGCAAGTTTGGGTACCTAAAAAGAATTGATCTTCTTTTATAGGTCAATTACAAAGCCAGAGGGAGGTATTGGGTTCTTGATAGTGGGTGCACTCAACACATGACTGGTGATGCAAGAATGTTTAACTCAATCAATACTAATGGCAATGATTATTATGATAGTATCATATTTGGTGACAATGGTAAAGGCAATGTCAAAGGACTTGGTAAGATTGCAATATCCAATGACATGAGCATATCTAATGTGTTGCTAGTAGAGAGCTTGAACTTCAATTTGCTATCCGTGACTCAATTGTGTGATCTTAGATTCAAATGCATATTTGGGGTAGATGATGTAGAGATCATAAGTGTAGATGGATCTAACTTGATCTTTAAAGGCTTTAGATATGAGAATCTATACTTGGTTGATTTCAATGCTAGTGAAGGTCAATTATCTACATGTTTGTTCACTAAGTCTAGCATGGGTTGGTTATGGCATAGAAGGCTTGGTCATGTTGTAATGAAACAATTGAATAGATTAGTCAAGCATGACTTGGTTAAAGGCTTGAAAGATGTAGTGTTTGAGAAAGATAAGCTTTGTAGCTCTTGTCAAGCCAAAAAACAAGTTGGAAACACCCATCCTAAGAAAAGCATGATGAGCACTAGTAAAGCATTTGAGTTATTGCACATGGACTTGTTTGGGCCAACTCAATACACTAGCATCGGTGGAAACAAATATGGCTTTGTGATAGTGGATGATTATACTAGATACACTTGGGTATTCTTTATAGTGGACAAAAGTGATGTGTTTGCAACATTCAAATTATTTGGGCATTCACAATGAGTTTGAAACAACCATCAAGAGAGCTGGAAGTGACAATGGTAGTGAGTTCAAGAACACTAGAATTGATGAGTCATGTGATGAATTTGGAATTAGACATCAATTCTTGGCCAAGTACACTCCACAATCAAATGACCTTGTTGAGAGGAAGAATAGAACACTCATTGATATGGCAAGGTCTATGTTTAGTGAGTACAATGTGAGTCAATCTTTTTGGGCCGAAGCTATCAACATGGCTTGCTATTGTAGCAACCGCCTCTATTGTCACCTATTAAAAGAGAAGACATCATATGAGCTCTTGAATGGTAGAAAGCCCAACATTGCAAATTTTGGGTCTTTGGTTGCAAATGCTATATCTTGAAGAAAGACACTAGATTGGGCAAGTTTGACAAGAAATGTGATGAAGGATTCCTACTTGGATACTCAACTACTAGCAAAGCATATAGAGTTTGGAATTTGGATAGTGGTACTCTTGAGGAGGTTCATGATGTTGAATTTGATGAAATCAAGGGTTCACAAGAAGAGAATGAGAACTTGGAAGATGTTAGAGGCATTCAACTTTCAAATGCCATAAAGAACATGAATGTTGGTGAATTGAGGCCTAGGTAAGTGAATGATGATGAAGATGATCAAGTGCAAGTGCTCTCTAACTCAAATGTGCAAGATGATACAAATCAAGCTAGTACAAGTGGCTCTCATGATAATGAACAAGATCAAGTGGCTAGTGCATCATCTCAACCCAATGATCAAGCAAGTGTAAGCAATCAAGTTCCAATCCTCCAACCAACTAATATTGCAAGGGATCATCCATTGGACACTATCATTGGTGATACTTCAAGAGGTGTGCAAATTAGATCAAGATTAGCTTTATTTTGTGAGCATTTCTTATTTGTGTCATCCATTGGACCAAAGAAGATAGATGAAGCATTGAAGGATGTTGATTGGGTTAATGCTATGCATGAAGACTTGAATAACTTCACAAGAAATCAAGTATGGGAATTGGTAGAGAGATCAAAGGGACACAATGTGATTGGAACCAAATGGGTCTTTAGAAACAAGCAAGATCAAGATGGGATAGTAGTAAGGAACAAAGCAAGATTGGTAGCATAAGGATATACACAGGTTGAAGGTCTTGACTTTGGAGAAACATATGCCCCGATTGCTAGATTGGAAGCAGTTAGAATCTTATTAGCCTATGCTTGTGCCCACAACATCAAGCTCTATCAAATGGATGTCAAGAGTGTATTTCTCAATGGTTACATCAATGAAGAAGTATATGTTGAGCAACCTCCTAGTTTTGAAGATGATAAGAAGCCCGACTATGTGTACAAGTTGAAGAAGGCATTGTATGACTTGAAGCAAGCACCTAGAGCATGGTATGAGAGATTGAGGGACTTTCTACTCTCTAAAGGGTTTATGATGGCAAGGTTGACACCACTCTTTTCACAAAGAAGATTGGCAGAGACTTATTTGTGTTGAAAATCTATGTTGATGATATCATATTTGGATCAACCAATCAAGACTTTTGTGAAAATTTTGGAAAAATGATGGCTAATGAGTTTGAAATGTCCATGATTGGAGAATTAAGTTACTTCCTTGGTCTTCAAATCAAGCAATTGAAGAATGGTACATTTGTGAGTCAAGGCAAGTACATCAAAGACATGCTCAAGAAGTTTGGCATGAGTGATAGCAAAGCCATTAGCACACCAATGGGGACAAATAGCAATTTGGATAGTGATGCAAGTGGCAATATGGTGGATCAAAAATTGTATCGGTCTATGATTGGAAGCCTACTCTATGTGATCGTATAAAGGCCGGATGTCATGTTTAGTGTATGCATGTGTGTAAGATTTTAAGCCTCACCAAGATAGTCATTTGAAGGCTATAAAGAGAATATTGATATTGATATACTTAAAGCATACACAAAATGTTGGTTTGTGGTATCCCAAAGGAGTAAAGTTTGAGCTAGTTGGTTACTCTGACTCGGATTATGCGGGATGCAAGGTTGAAAGGAAAAGCACCTAGGTCACATGTCAATTGTTGGGAAGATCACTAGTTTCATGGTCATCAAAGAAGCAAAATAGTGTTGCATTATTAACCGCCAAAGTTGAATACATATCCGCCGGTAGTTGTTGTGCACAAATACTTTGGATGAAGGCCACTTTGAGTGACTTTGGAATCAAGTTCAAGAAAGTGCCATTGCTATGTGACAATGAGAGTGCAATCAAGTTAACCAACAATCTGGTTCAACATGTAAGAACAAAGCACATTGATGTCCGACACCATTTCATTAGAGATCACCAACAAAAAGGGGACATTTGCATTAAGAATGTAGGCACTGAAGATCAACTTGCCGATATATTCACCAAGCCATTGGATGAGAAAAGGTTTTGCAAGCTAAGGAATGAGTTGAACATATTGGATTTCTCAAATATGTGCTGATGCACCCCCACTTATATGACATGCATCTCCTTTGAGCAATCTAAGGTAAAAGTTGATTGGCATGGCATACATCCTTGCTAAGGACATGTTTAGTGCATCTAGTCATTTTCACATTTAATACGCTCATTCATGAAAAATCAAATGATCTTGATGTTTGTGTGGTACCACTATTGCTTCTATGCTTAATTTAGTCTAGTGGTAGCATATGACGTATTTGTGGGCCTGGAAACCTAGTGTTTGATCTAGAAAATGAGCTATAAGTGTTTAACTCAACATGGTACAAGATAACCCTTATTTGAAGGTGTGAAGAAGCTTGTCCTTGGATCAAATCAAGTTAAATATCTTTGGCAAGTGATCTAGATTGGACCAAATTTGGGAAAATGATCATCACCCCATTGATTGACATTGATAATCTCAACCTATTTAAAATTAAACCTTTGAGGTCATTTATGACAAAGGGAGAGAAATAGTATACAAAGATAGTAAAAACATAACAAAGGGGGAGAAATTGACATAGGGGGAGAGATATGAAATTGAGAAATTGACATAGGGGGAGAGATATGACAAAGTAAGGGATCAATTAAAATTTTGAGCACACAAGTAGGGGGAGCAAGCTCATAAACTTGGTGGATGCATTTGAATGTGCATTTCATATGTTTGCTTGCATGGCACAAGTTTTAAATTTCAATATTTATGCTTGCATGGTATATGCTAGTTATAGGATTGAATAATGAAATGAAAAACTAGCATGCATAGGTTAAGAAACTAGACTTATGCTCATTTTATGGAAACTAGACCCTTGTTTCTAATGTTGATCTCATGGTGTATTCTAGTTTTTGTGTATGTCTAGTTACTAATGGTGCTAAGGATGGTATATTGGTGCACTTCGATTGGTATCATGCTTCAAAGGTCCATCTCTTACGCCTTAGCATCATTTGGTTGACATTGTCTCCTATATTTCCTATCTAAGCATATGTGCAAGCTACAATCCAAACTCTTAGCACATATGTAGAGGGAGCAATTGCTATCGTTTGGGATTCATGAAACTTGTCCATATCCTTTTACACATGGTAAATATGCTTGGGCAAGCAATATGGATTCAAATGAATTTCAGTTCATATCTTTGTAAAAGGGTTGTCATCAATTACCAAAAAGGGAGAGATTGAAAACTCTAGTTTGGTTTTGGTGAATTGATGAAACCCTAAGTGCTAACCTAGTTTATCAAAGTGATTATGAGATAGGTAGCACTACTCCAAGTGATGAAGCAATGGTGAAAATCATGATGATGGTGATGGCATGGTGATGATCAAATGCTTAGACTTGGAAAAGAAGAAAGAGAAAAAACAAAAAGCTCAAGGCAAAGGTGAAACTTAATAGGAGCTTTTTCGTTTTGGTGATCGAGAAACTTAGTGAGTGTGATCGCATTTAGGATCGATAGCCGTACTATTCAGAGGGGTGAAACTTGTATCAAAATGCGGTTATCAAACTACCACTAGATGCTCTAACTCATTGCATATGCATTTAGGATCTAGTGGAGTGCTAACACCCTTGAAAATATTTGTGAAAATATGCTAACACATGTGCACAAGGTGATACACTTGGTGGTGTTGGCACACTTGTAAAGGAGAAGAAGTGGTGAAGAAAAGGAGTTGAATGTGCTGGTCACGGGGTGCCGGACGCGTTCGACAATAGGACCGGACACGTTCGGTATCTATCTCAGGCGACAGTGTTCCCGACATAATCGGATGCGTCCGATATCTATACCGAACGTGTTCGGTATTCTGGCCAGGCGCAGGCAGAGTTGCCGAGGTGACCGAACTCTGGCTCGTAGCAGTGATCGGACACTGAGCAATCACTGTTTAGCATTAGGTCATGGTGATGTGGGGCGCGGGTGTTGGTCTAGAGAGGACCAGACATAGGGGTGCGTTCGGTCGGCCACAGCAGACTCATCTGGTCACAGCTGAGTGGCTCTAAGAGCTCTCTGGACTCGACCGAATGTTGCCCCTCCTGCGTCCGGTTGGCCACACCGGACGCGTTCGATCGTAGTTGAGCGGCTCTAGGAGCTCTCTAGACTCGATCGGACGCTGCCCCTCCTACGTCCGATTACTTCGCTGAAGTGCGTCTGATGCGTCGTGTCAGAGCATGTTAGAGAGGGCCTTTGGGTGGCAATGGCTACTTCATTTGAATGGGACACATGGCAGTCAAGCAGTGACTAGACGCAGCGACCGGACACGTCCGGTGCACACGACCTGCACGTCTAGTCATCCCATAGTCAGCCCAATAATTGAGCTAACGGCTCTATTGTTTGGGGGTGTCTATAAATATCGTTTGGCTGGCTCTAGCTCGCTCTCTAGGCTATTTGCATTGACATAGCAACCTTGTGAGCTTTGCCAAAGCCCTCCCACTCTTCTCCATCTTTGATTCATCATCTTTGTGAGATTAGGAGAGAATACAAGTGCATTGCTTGAGTGTTTGCATCTAGAGGCACTTGCTATTCGTGTTTCGCTGTGGGTTTGGCTTGTTACTCTTGGTGGTTGCATTGCTTGAGTGTTTGCTTCTAGAGGCACCCCTATTGAGGGTTTGGCGTGTGATGCCTGAAGGGACCATGATGCCTAAGAGGGGGGGGGGGGGGGGTGAATTAGGTAACTTAAAAATTCTAACTCCAAACTATGGCCTCTTTTTCTAACCTTAGCAAAACCTATGCAAAAGATAAACTATCTAAATGTGCAATTACGGTTTTGCTAATGTGTTGCTATCTCTACCACAAACATAGTAAAGTAATCAATGTAAATGTGGAAGCTAAAGAGCAAGGTAGAGATATGCAAACTCCCATCGACGACTCTGGTATTTTTACCGAGGTATCGAGAAGCGCGCAAGTTTCCCCCTAGTCCTCATTGGAGCCCCTCGCAAGGAATCCCTCGCAAGGGCCAAGCTCCTAGTCGGGTAACTCCGTGGATAGCCTCGGGCCTTCCCCACATGCAAGTGGGTCTCCGACGTGCCTTCCGGCAAGCCTCTCTTGGATGCTCCCCGCTGTCTTCACTATCAAGCTTCCGGCTGAAACGCCATGGGCCTTGTTCCCTCCGGTACACGGTGGTGGCCACACCACAAACGTGGTTGGTGTGATGTCACAAGACTTCAAGCCCCTCCGATGTACAACAATGGTGCTCGTAGGCACCGAGTGGTAAGAGGTATGCAAACCTCACTAAAGACTAGGCCTAAACCTAGAGCAAGCGCATACGCGGTGGTCTAATCAACCTAAGCACTTCACAAAGCACCTACGCTAATCACCTGATGAATCACTAAGCACTATACAAGTGGAGATCACTAAAATGATGTATCAACACCCTTGGTATGTTTCCTCAGCTCCACACTTCTCAAATGGCCGGTTGGGGGTTGTATTTATAAGCCCCACTGAGAAAGCAGCCATTGGGGTCGAATTCCCGTGAAATTGCTACTGACCGGACGTTGAATCATCCTGACCGAACGCGTCCGGTCGTCCCGACCATTGAGCCGGCAATATACTGATCGGACGCTGGCCAGCATCTGGTCGCCTGCCACCGGACACGTCCGGTCACAGATTTGCCACTTTGGAACCTCTCTGTACTCGATCGGACGCTGCTTCCCTACGTCCGGTCGGTTTTGCCACCCGCATCTGGTCATCCCGACTGTAGAGCCACCGGTCTAGCATCTGGTTGTCCCGACTACAGAGCCACCGGTCTAGTGTCTGGTTGTCCCGACAACCGAGCCACCGGTCCAGCATCCGGTTGTCTCAACTGCAGAGCCACCGGTCCAGCGTCCGGTTGTCCTGACTACCGAGCCACTAGCATCCGGTCTAGCATCTGGTCGCCTCTGTGAGCTCGTTTCTTCACGATCTTGCGTATGGCTTGGTTCCAATATTCGTGCTTGGACTTTCCTTGATATCTTGGGTCTTCTCTTGTGCTTCTAATGTCTTTCTTAAGGTGTTGATCATCGGATCACCACGTCGCCTTTGTCCAAGTCACGTCTTGCACCCTATTGAACTACAAAATAAACACTTGCAAATTCATTAGTCCAATTTGGTTGTGTTGGTCATCAAACACCAAAATCCAAAGTAAATGGGCCAAGGGTCCATTTTCCTTATAATCTCCCCCTTTTTGGTGATTGATGACAACACGACCAAAGCAAGCAAAGGGCAAGGTTATATGAGATTAAAAACAACCTACTTGCTAGGATGCAATGCAAAGGGCAAGGTTATAAGATACAAAGTGACATATACCAATTAAAACTTTACTTAAAAGCTTGTCTTGCCCTTGCAAATGTCCCCATGTGATATTATGGATTAAAGCCTAGCTTTCTAAAAAAAATTCTCCCATTACTTAGACTAATCCATAATTCACTTTCCTCCCTTTCTCGGACCATTACTACTTGTAACTAAATGCTTGTCTTTGGTCCTTCAAATTCTCCCCCTTTGGCATCAAACACCCAAAAAGGAATACATTAGTAGCACAAGTGAAAGGATCAAGATGCCCAAGAGGGGGGGGTGAATTGGGCTAATTCTAAATTCTCTTGCAATAATCAAATCCTATGGATAGCCCAATTAACCCCTTGTGCCTAGAAAAGTGTTTCTATCAAACTAACGCACAACGGACTTGCAACCTATGTTCCAAACTTACTCTAGCATGCAATTCTATGGATGTAAAAACAAGTATTGAATTGCTCAAAGTAAATACTCAAAGTAAATGCTCAAAGTAAATAGAGAGAGAAAGGAACGCGGTGATGTTTTGCCGAGGTATCGGAGAGTCGCCACTCTCCACTAGTCCTCGTTGGAGCACCCACACAAGGGTGTAGCTCCCCCTTGATCTGCGCAAGGATCAAGTGCTCTCTACGGGTTGATTCTTCGACACTCCGTCATGGCGAATCACCCAAAGCCGCTCACAACTTGAGTTGGGTCACCCACACGCTCCGCCGGGTGATCACCAAGCTCCCAATCACCACCAAGCCATCTAGGTGATGGCGATCACCAAGAGTAACAAGTATGAACTCTCACTTGACCACGCGAAGCCTAATGAGAAGATGGATGCACACTTGGCTACTCTTGACTCACTAATGACGCTACTCTCTTGGATTCTCAAATCTCAATCACCTCACTAGGACCTTGCTCTTCTTGGCACTCACAAACGTGTTTCTTAGCTGTTGGAATGAGCAAAAGTAACTCCACACATGAGTGGAGCTTCTATTTATAAGGCAGCCTGAAAAACGAACCGTTATGAGCTTCTGCGGGGTGACCGAACGCTTCGGTCATGTTGATCGGACGCTCCGGTCAGTTCAACCCATGAACCAGTGGAAATGTGTTGACCGGACGCTGGTAGGGTCTGGTCACCACTGACCGGACGCGTTCGGTCGCATGAAACCCTCACTGGATGCTTACTGGACTCGACCGGACGCTGAACCCTCAGGGTCCGGTCAGCTCTGACCGGACGCGTCCGGTCGCATATTCCCTTCTCTGGAACCTTACTAGAGTCGACCCGACGCTGCCTCTCAGCATCCAGTCACTTAACTGATCTAGCGTCCGGTCACACCGAACGCTGTCTGCTTGATCAAATGAACTGACCGGACCCTACGGCCAGCGTCCGGTCGCACTGGGGCCAGCGTTCGATCAGCATTTGACCCTCCATTCACATCCAACTCTCGATCATATGTGAATGAAGTTTGCTCCAAAGGATCTTAGGCATTCATAGGAGCTACCTAGAGCTAGTTTTAACAAGTGTGCACCACACCTAACTCACTAGACTCAACTAGGTTAAGCTACCCGTCCATACCCCCCTTAATAGTACGGCCAAAGGAAAAACAAAGTCCTAAACTACTCTAAGTGTCTCTCCAACTCCAATCGACACTTAGAACTAGTCATGCTTAACCTTGTCGTCAATCCTTTGAAAACTGAAACGATTTCCATCGTAGGGGCATGACCATCTCGATTGCCCAATCGATCTCCATTACCATGACCTAACTTAATTGCTTCTGCAAAACACATGTTAGTCATAGTAATCTTGTATTGACATTAATAATCGAAATCCAACTAGGGGCCTAGATGCTTTCAATCTCCCCCTTTTTGGTGATTGATGACAATACTACCTCGAGTATGTTAAAGAGTGAGGTTTTTGACGGGCTTGGTTCATATAAGCTTTTATCGATAAGAACAAAAGTGTTAGTCAAGCTTATATGACCTAAGCCAACACAATGTACTCAAAGGATATGAATTAAGCATGAGTACAAGTAACAAAGCTCATTTGCATTGGAGTATAAACGCGGAAGCAAAGGCAAATGAGCATTACACAAGTGATATTACATATAAATAATGCAAAGTAGAGAGCACACATGTCATATATCACAATCACGTAGATAGCACTATCACATATATATAATAGTATGCATGAAAGTAAACACACGAATGCATAAGTAATAGTGTATCACACAAATAAAACTCCAAATGTATATAATAAGTTAATACTATAAAACTAGCTCCCCCTAAATCTCGCTCCCCCTAAGTCTACATACTCGAACCCTCTCCCCCTTTGGCGTCAAACACCAAAACCTAGGGGTCAGTCGGCGGGGCTACAGCGGATGAGTCGGGTGCTGAAGTACGTGGAGCAAGATGAAACTGGGAGCCATCATCATCTGATCCTGAGCTCTGAACTGACTGACCCTCTAAAGCAGGAAGTGTCGCTGAAGTGGTCTGGGTCAGAGCTGGGATAGGTGTTGCCTAGGAAGCTGCTAGTACATCTGTCGTAGGATCTGAAGAGGCGACAGACAAGGGGAGCCTCTGAGTAGTCATGATAGCTAGAGCTGCTGTAGAGGGACTAGCGGTATGCATATGAGGTGGTGTAGGCATGCCGGTCAACTCGCTGAAGGATGCTCCAAGACTCCTAGAGACTGACATGTTAGGCACAAAAAGCGAGGAAGACTGCTCTGGTGTGAAGCCCGTCTGAAGAGGCGTGAACTGTGGGGCTACCACTAGTGAGGACAACCACTGGGACACCTGAACTGTAGGTTAAGCAAATGGAGCTGGAGGCTATCCCTGACTCTGAAGCCCGCTGGGTTGTACTGCTGGAGTCGTCGAAGTGGTGGCAGGCGGAGCAAGCTGGGGCAAAGGCTGTGGCAGTGGGGCCCCAAGTTTTGTCACTACATGCTGCATAAATCCCATAAGCTGCTGCTGCATGAGTATCTGCTAGTGATGCATCTGCTGCTACTGTTGCTGAAGAAGCTGCTGCTGCCTCTAGAACTCATCCTAACGAGCCTGGAATTGTGCGAAGTTGGCAGCAGTCTCCTATGCCTGTCATGCCTGATCCTGCTGCATCCGCTCAAGAATGGTAATCAATGCAGGGTCCGTCTGCGGTGGTGGTGGAGCTGAGCTGGAACTACCGGCCTCTGCATCATGTCTGCGTAGAGGCATCTGAGGAATCGATAGATAGTCATCATCTGAGCTATCACTGAACTCGGTCATCCCCTACTGGGCCTTGAGCTACTCCTCCTCTATAGCTGCTATGCCTCTAATGATCTCGTCCTACTGAGCTGCTGACTCTAGAATATCTGGATGACGACTAGGCTGAGCTGGTGCCTATGGAGTGCTGTGTCTGATCCTCTGTGCCATGTTATATGCTAGAAACTCTGTGGTGGCAGCCCTGTACTCGGCAACTAACTCAAGAGTCCTGACCTGCACACACTTGAGCATCAAGAATGTGACCCAATGTGCATAAGGAAGCTGTCGGCGACCCTTGAAGCCCTCAGCAATAGTATCCTCCATCTCTGATAGAAGGAGGTCCCAAATATCGAACACAGTCTACTACATCAGGGCATTAAGGAGCCAGAGCTATAGGCGAGTTAGACCTTCTCTGTATCCCAACCTGGGAAGTAGTGTCCTCCTGATAATGGCCTCTAGCACATGAGCTGTAGGAGTCAGGTCACTGGGGTTCCTACTCGACCCCTCACCAAAGGGCTCCTTGAAGCAATGTCGCACCAAATCTGTAGGGGGCACCAACCCTCCATGAGGACGCCTAGGAGGCTCCTGCTGTCCATAACATACCTCATGCAATTTTACAGGCTGCTCCTATAATCTCAGTATCTCCCAGGCCCTAAAGCTCATCACCCGGTAATCTTTGCCATTGAATGCGAAGTGAATGAAGTTGTGATGCGGATCAACGTAGAGTGAAGCATAAAACTGCTAGACCCAAGATGATACATATACTCCTGTCCGGCCAATCAGATCTGCAAGCCCTGATAAATATGACAAGTAGGGGCGGATGTGCTCTCCAGCGGCTGCCACAATAGACTCAAAACTGCAGACTCTCTGAGATCTGAACACTACCCCACTGGTCAGATATGCGTTGTAGAAGTCCTCCTAGAGCAGTGTATAGAACCCCTCAGCTGCTCTCTCATCCCTCCTCAGAGGGAACCACACGTCGAACTCAACAAATCTCAACTAGCGAACCTATCTAGCTGTGGTGGCCCTCAAGTCAAGGTGTACCACTGGAGGCGGTCCCTGTGGTCTGAGCGGTGGGTGTGAACCCCTGCGCTGTGTAGCTGGCCTCGGTGGAACTGTAGCACTGGTACGACCAAAGCGGCAAAGCTAGGGTGCCGGCTCGGTCTCCTTGGCCTGCTGGCCCTCCTGAGTCTCCTGAGCTGGCTGAGGCTCTGTTGGTGGGGGCAGCTGCTGTGCCTCCTGCTGGGACTCCCCCTGAGGATGAGCCTCCTCAATAGCCAGTCGACGTCCTGCCATCATGATAGTCCTAGGTGGACCACCATGAAGATGCTCAGCCTCCTCAACTGCTGCCCTCTGTGCTGGTGTGAGCTGTGGATCTGCTATGACAACACCACTATGAGCGCCTCCTCTCTCGGCATGCTCTGCGACCTCTGCAACAGCTGCTGCTCTCGCTGTCTCTACGTCGGGATACTTGCGCTTCTTGGATGTCACCTGCTTTGTTGACTTACCTTTCGATCCTATAGGCTAGCAAGGCGGGGGCCTCCGATCATCATCACCTGGGCCACCACCAACATTCTTGGTGCGAGCCATCTGAACTGATAAGAGGATGAACTACCGCTGATGAAGATCAACTGTCAAACTGACACTCCCAAGGCTTGGCCTCGATCCTTACTTGCGAGCTTGGCTCCGAGTTGACTGCCAAATGCCACAAGAACCACAACGGCACCAACTCGCTGCATGATAGAATAGATGGATATACGAATAAATACAATATACCTAATAGATGCGAAAACCTAGGAAGCAAGCAATGTAGGTATGAAATTGAGATGACGGGCAAGCTACCTGACGAATCGATGATCCGAGAAAAGAAAAAACGTCACGCGGGGGAACCTTGGAACCGGCTAGGGTTAGGTCGAAAGCCCTGAATGCGATTGGGAATCAGTGCACTACAATTTGATCTAGGTCACAATTGAAAAGATCAAGATTGAAACAACTATCTGGCCTTACCAATCAAGGAGGAAATAGGGCTAGGGCGCAAGAGCTGCTGATGTGATGGACTTGGAGGCTGGCCGGAGTGTCTGCGACCGATTGGTGCGGTGGAGGTAGCACACTGGCTGGCGGCGCTGCAGTCACGCGGTGAGGTCATGGCTGCGGTGGCGCAAGGGTTGCGGGAGGTGCTTGGCCATGGAGCAGGGGTGAGCATGGGCAAGGGAAGGCGCGGTGACGTGCGTGGCTAGGGCATGGCTGCTGGCGGCGTGGTGAGCTTAGGCGCGGGAGCGGCAGTGCTGGCATGGGCTCGGCGAGATGCGGTGGCGCGGTGGCTATCAAGGCGGTGTATGGATTAGGTCAAGGAGAGACGCAAGAGCTACGGTTAAAATGAGGACCCCCAAACGCGATAGATAAGGAAACGGAGAAAAGAGTCCTAAAGCCGCGCGAAATCCACTGACCGGACGCTACCACCCAGTGTCCGGTCGATTCCAGAGAGGTCCAAATCCTCTGGAATCGGGACCGGACGCATCCGGTGGTCCATGACCGGACGCAGGTAGGGTCCGATCAGTAGAGCTTGTTCTTCCTTCAATCGACCGGATGCTAGATCCCTTCCTGACTGGATGCACAAACGCAGCGTCCGGTCACTCCTTCGACAGCAGTTCACCTCCTATGAACTGACCAGACGCTGGACAGCAGCGTCCGGTGCACCTTTTCCAGCAAATCTTCAAAGTTCCTTCACGCTGCCTGTTCCCAATCAAGTCCCAACTTGAATAAGATCCAAATAAACACCAATTGTGACTGATGTGAGTGGCCTCTCTCAAACCCTCATATTTTTCAAAATATTTTGCCTTAGGCTATAATTCTTTTTAAGAAAATAGGCAATAAGAGGGCAAATGGAACAAAACGACAAAACAACATTCATGCATATGCAATACTTGTAAGTAAATCTAGTTGCTTGTCAAGTTTGATCCAAGGTTAAGCTTCTTCACACGCTTTTTGGCGGTTATCTTAACCATGTTAGACAAGCCCTATATGCATTGCCAAAAATTAAACATGTTGTATATTACAATAAATGCAAGGGACAACACAAGCTCAATTTTTAGTGAAGTTGCTAAAGTCAAGTACATTGAGCTCATTCCACAATCTACAAAATGTAGCCTCATCTAGCGGTTTAGTAAATATATCCGCTAATTGATCTTCGGTTCTTACACCTTTTAGTGATATATCATTTTTAGCAACATGATCTCTTAGAAAGTTATGGCGGATATCTATGTGCTTGGTGCGAGAGTGTTGAACTGGATTATTTGCAAGTTTTACCGCACTTTCATTGTCGCACAAAAGAGGTACCTTTTCTAGAACTACACCATAGTCTAGCAAAGTTTGTTTCATGTATAAAATTTGTGCACAACAAGCACCCGCGGCAATGTATTCCGCTTTGGTGGTGGACAAGGCCACACTATTTTGTTTCTTGGAGGACCAAGACACAAGTGATCTACCAAGCAAATGGCACCCTCCGGATGTGCTCTTTCTATCAACTTTGCATTCGGCGTAATCCGAATCGGAATAGCCAATTAATTCAAATAAAGCTCCTTTGGGATACCAAAGGCCAATGCTTGGTGTGTGCTTAAGATACCTAAGGATTCTTTTTACGGCAATTAAATGTGTTTCCTTAGGACTAGCTTGAAATCTAGCACACATACACACACTAAACATGATGTCGGGCCTAGATGCGGTTAAATATAACAAGCTACCAATCATAGAATGGTAGAGAGTTTGATCAACCGGGTTACCTCCCTCATCTAGGTCGAGATGTCCATTGGTAGGCATTGGTGTCTTGATTGGCTTACATTCATCCATCTTGAATCTCTTGAGAAGATCTTTTGTGTATTTCTCTTGAGAGATGAAGATGCCTTCTTTCATTTGCTTGACTTGAAAACCAAGAAAGAATGTAAGCTCACCAATCATTGACATCTCAAACTCCTTCAACATCAATTCACCAAATTCTTTGCATGAGTCTTCATTTGATGATCCAAAGATGATATCATCAACATATACTTGACAAATGAAGATATGCCCATCAAGCTTCTTGGTGAATAGTGTGGTGTCGACCTTCCCAATGGTGAAGCCCTTCTCAATAAGGAAGTCCCAAAGGCGCTCATACTAAGCTCTTGGGGCTTGCTTAAGCCCATATAGTGCCTTGGACAACCTATAAACATGATTAGGATATCTAGGGTCTTCAAACCTGGGAGGTTGATCAACATAGACTAGTTCATTAATAAAGCCATTTAAGAATGCACTTTTCACATCCATTTGATAAAGTTTCATTTCATGATGTGATGCATATGCAAGAAGGATACGGATGGCTTCTAATCTTGCAACCGGTGCAAAGGTCTCTCCAAAATCCAAACCATCAACTTGAGAGAACCCCTTTGCAACTAGTCTTGCCTTGTTCCTCACAACAACACCTTGATCATCTTGCTTGTTGCGGAACACCCACTTTGTTCCAATGACTCTTGCACCTTTTGGTCGCTCTTCAAGAGTCCAAACTTCATTGCGAGTGAAGTTGTTCATGCATGGCATTGATCCAATCCAGATCTTTTAGAGCTTCTTCTACCTTGGTAGACTCATAGCAAGAGACAAAAGAGTGATGAGCAATAAATGAAGTAAGTTTTTGAGATCGAGTCATTACTCCCTTTGATGGACTCCCTATGATGAGATCTTGTGGATGATCTTGTAGGAGAGGTGTATTTCTTCTATTGACCACTTGAGGAAGAGGTTGTGGAGCATCAACATCTTGTGCTTGTACCACCATTTGCTCATGGGAGATATGAGTATCTTTATTGTCTACTCTCCCATCTTTTTCACCATCTTGTGGCACACTTGATGAAGAAGGTTGGTTAATGACTTATACATCATCTTTTGGCTTGATGTCTCTCACCGGAATATTCTTCATAGCCTCTCTCAATGGTTCATCACCTACATCATCAAGATTCTCATGTGCTCCTTGGGAGCCATTAGATTCATCAAATTCCACATCATATGTTTCTTCAACCAAGCCGGTGGCATGATTAAATACTCTATATGCTTTGGACTTTGATGAGTAACCAACAAGAAAACCAATATCACAACGTCTTTGGAACTTCCCTAGGTGTTGCTGCTTCTTGTAGATATAGCATTTGCAACCAAACACCCTAAAGAAGGAGACGTCCGGCTTCTTCCCATTGAGCAACTCATAAGGTGTCTTGCCAAGAAACTTTTGAAGGAATAGGCGGTTTGATGCATAGCATGCGGTGTTGATTACTTCTGCTCATAGAGCTTCGGGGGTGTTGTACTCATCTAGCATTGTTCTTGCAAGAGTGATCAAAGTCCGGTTCTTCCTCTCAACTACACCATTTTGTTGAGGAGTATAAGTTGCGGAGACTTCATGCTTGATCCCAACTTCATTACAATAAGCTTCAATGTTTGTGTTGTCAAATTCTTTCCCATTGTCACTTCTAATCTTTTTGAGCTTCACTTCAAATTCATTTTGAGCTCTCTTGACAAACTTCTTGAAGCAAGATGCAACTTTGGATTTGTCATGAAGGAAGAACACCCATGTATACCTTGAATAGTCATCCACAATCACAAGACAATAGAGATTTCCTCCCAAACTCTTGTATGTTGTTGGTCCAAATAAATCCATGTGTAGGAGTTCTAGCACTCTTGTGGTTAACATGAAAGCTTTGGTTGGATGAGTGTTTGCAGCTTGCTTGCCGGCTTGACATGCACTACAAAGCTTGTCCTTCTCAAACTTCACATCCTTCAACCCTCTCACCAAATCATTCTTCATAAGTTTTTTGAGTGAGCTCATCCCAACATGAGCAAGTCTTCTATGCCATAGCCACCCAAGTGTGGTTTTGGTGAATAGGCAAGTCTTTAAATTTGCATCTTCGAAGGTGAAGTCAACTAGATATAAGTTATTGTATCTAAATCCATTGAATATCACTTGATTGTCATCTACCTTGGATACAACAACCTCCTTCTCGGTGAACAAGCATTGGAAGCCAAGATCACACAGTTGCCCAACGGATAGCAAGTTGAAGCTCAATGAAGCAACATAGAGCACATTGGAGATGGAATGATCATTTGATATTGCAACTTTGCCCAATCCTTTAACCTTGCCCTTTGAATTATCTCCAAATGTTATTTTCTCTTGTCCATCTACCTCTTCATCTAGTGAGGTGAACATACGAGGATCACCGGTCATATGTTGAGTGCAACCACTATCAATAACCCAATGACTTCCACCGGTCTTGTAGTTCACCTACACACAAGAGATTCAAGCTTTAGGGATCCAAACTTGTTGAGGGCCCTTCACCTTCTCAACAAGTGACTTAGCCACCCAAATCTTCTTAGGCCTACTCTTGTTAGGGGGTCCTAAGAACATGACTTTCATCTTTCTACTAGAATCTTTTCTAAGCATGTAGTGAGCATTGAAAGCAAAGGGTCTAGCATGCTTGGGCAAGGGTTGTGGCGGTGGAGTTTGACACTCATGAGCAAAGTGGCCTTCTTGTCCACACTCAAAACATCTCTTTGGCTTTGGCTTTGGCTTTGATTGTTGGTGTTGAGCTTGAGCCTTCTTCTTCTCTACACTTGCCACATATCCAATGCCACTTCTATCCATCTTCATGACGGTGTTCATGAGTAGCTCACTTTGGAGATGCTTGCCTCTAGCAAACTTGCTCAATCCCACCTTGAGATGCTCTTTCTCCATCTTGAGCTTCTTATTCTCTTCCTTGAGAACATCATTGTTCTTCTCTTCCTTGAGCTTCTTGTTTTCTTCTTTGAGCTTCTCATTCTCAAGGATCAACTCTTTGTCATGATCAAGAGTTTCTAGCACAATGGTGTTGTGGCTTTTCATCTCTTCAAGATCTTTCATGAGCTTCTCATTATCACTCTTGAGCTTGACATACTCATCATAGTCATTGCACTCAACCACTTGGTTGCCTTTGCTACTAGATCCATGCTCAATGCTCTCATCAATCAAATCATCACATGATGTGGCTATATCAATCTTAACAACATGGTTAGTAGCATCATGTGGCTCATTTGGTAAGAATTCTTGAGCAATAACAAGTGTATCATAATTGATCTTAAGAGTAGTGTATTCATCTTTTAGCTTGTTGTGACTAGTGATGAGCTCATTGTGCACCCACTCAAGTTTATCATGTTTATCCTTAAGCTCTTTCTTAGAAGATTTGAGCTCCTTGAGTTTAGATGATGTAGTATCATTAGTTTCTCTAAGCTCATCATTAGCCTTTTCCAATGTATCACACTTAGCTAAGAGTGAATCATTTTAGCATCAAGCTTTTCATTTGTAGCTCTACTCTTTCTAATGATCTTAGTGTATTTTCTTAGTATTTTGACAAGATCATCATAGGTAGGTGAATCATCATCATCGCTATCGCTATCATCATCACTAGCATGCTCATCATCACTACTATCATCACTCTTAGTTACCTTGCGTTCACCCTTGGCCATAAGGCATAGGTGTGTAGAGGATGATGGCGATGGTGGCGGTGAAGATGCAAGATCAATAGCAATGGCGGCCACCTTTTCATTGTCACTATCATCATCGGATGATCCACTTGATGAATCAATGTCCGTGAGCCAATCACCGACAATGTAGGCCTTTCCACTCTTCTTCTTGTGGAAGTCCCTCTTCTTGCTATCTCTCTTCTTGTATGGCTTGTTCTTTTTCTTCTCATCTTCATCTTCATTGCTTGAGTCATCTTTCTTGCCCTTGTTTTTGTTCTTGAACTTGTCTTTCTTGGGCTTTGTGCATTGATGAGCTAGATGGCCAAGTTCACCACAATTGTAGCAATCCATCTCGGAGATTGGCTTTCTTCTTGAGCTAGTGAAGAACTTCTTCTTCTTGCCGTCAAACTTGATGCCACTCTTGTTTAGCTTCTTTAGCATCTTGGCGGTCTTCTTCACCATGAGAGCAAGACTTTCTTCATCATCTTCATCACTTGAGCTCTCATACTCAAGTCTTGCTTTGCCCTTATCTTGGCTAGCTTTGAATGCTAAGTCCTTCTCTTTCTTCTTTGTAGAGGATGTGTAACACCCTGGTGTTACATTGTAATGTTTTGCTGAAACGTTTCGTAAGCATCTGGATTTTTGTGCATATGTGTTTGACATGAGGTGTAACTTGAGGTTCGACACTTGAAACATTCGTACGAAACATGAGTCCGTGGGTACGTTTCATGTATTACTGTGTAATCGCAGTGTTCTGGGATCTAAAAGGGCTAAAAGAACATGTAGCTAACGGCGATAAAACTAGGTGGTCGGACAAGGTTAGCTGGCTAGTACCTCGAGTAGGCTGGGTTTGGATTCCGACGCGGGATCGTTTGTTTCAACGTCGTTTTCATATGTTTCGGAAATGGCCGACGACACCATGTTTGGCAAACTCTGTGGAACGATTGGCTTAAGAAGTAGCGCGATGTAATGACTGCGATCGGTAGTTTGATGAACCGTCTTGTGCATCGAGCAATTAGTTTAGCGATTGGAGTTTTTCGTGCAAGGTCTCTCACTACTTTAAAAAGCATGCTTGACACCTGGCTTAAGCCCTGGGCGTGGTCACCACCCGCTGCTGGCGTGCCAGCAACCCCTGCCGCGCCCGACTGCGCCCCTGCGACATGCACGTGCACGTCCTGCGCGTCCTGGCCGCCTGCCCCGCTACTGCTTGCCTGCGGCCACTGCCCCGCTACTGCTTGCCTGCGGCCACTGCCCCACTGCTGCTCGCCTACCGCCAGGTCTGGCTCGCCCTGCGTGCCGGCACTGGCCACGTTACCTTGTCACCGGGACGCGATGCGCACGTCTTGCCCTGCGCTGCCTTGGCCGGGAGCGCGCCGGTCCCACGCTGCACGTCGCCCATCGCCACGGCAGTTCTGCGCCGTTAACATAGCCTTGGTTGTTTGTGCGCTGGGCGGCTGTCTGCCCGCCGTCACCTCGCGTCGCACTCGCACGGTGGACCTTGTTGGATGCTGCCCGCTGCGTCGCCGTATCGTGATTCATCGTCTTGCTGCCACACCTTGATGGCTGGCGCCTGGAGCCACGCCCTACTGCTTCCCCATGACCGTGCACGCCAGTAATTGCATTGACGACCATCGTAGGTCTGAGCCATGCCGCGGCATGATCTCCCCTGTCTCCACTGTCTCCTTGCCGCCGTGATGATTTCCCCAATTCGCCTTAACCGTAGCCGTAGACTCCAATTCGTCTTAGGCTCGGCTTCGTTAGGCATCTGGCTACGTCCCATCCCCACCTTACTGTGTGTGTCCTTGCACATGGCCGAAATTTCGTGATTCCACGTCACTGGCTCCATAAGGCCGAGCCGACGCCCTCCAATGGTGAGTCAGCCCCGCAGTACACCTCGTGGCGATTCAGTGCACCCACAGTCTCACCATGACCTCCTGAGCACCCTGCGCACCTCAGTCCTAGCATCGTAGCAGGCCAGCTTCACCGCCACGGTAGTGCCCCCGTCGGTCATCACCGCACCGCCGCGAGCTCACGTGGCCAGCCTTGCTCAGACCACCTCCAACCTAACCGTCAACGCAAGGGTGTCGGTGAGTGCTCCCTGGTGCTCGCTAGCTCGTGCGCTGGCCTCGCCTTCGATGTTGCTCACGGGAACGCGCTCGCTCTTGCAGGTCAGGAGCCACCGCCGGGGAGGGAGGTTGTGCCTGCATCTCTGCTTGTCGTGTCGCCTCCTGTAGATTCTACGTGCTATCCAGGTACCTATCGGCCCCTTAGGTAGGCTGTAGGGGTTCAGGTGAGGCCGGTGTGGTCGCCCGGTGTCGTGCCGTCGCGCCGGTGCACGCCCTGGGGGGGGGGCAGGGACCTCCTCGTGGTGAAGAAGAGGAAGTGGGAGGGTGCTGGTGTAAAATGGTAGAGTAGCGAAACAGTACCGTAGAGCTCGTAGTAAATGCTGAGTTCGTCGAGGGTGTTCGTGAAATTTTTACCGCGCGCGCAGGCTTTTCCCTTCGTGGGCCGTTGGCCATCTGGGCCGCGCCTCCGCGTGGGCCGCACGCCTGGCTGCTGTCGCGCGCGGGCGGGAGGGCGAGTTGGGTCGGGCCACGCGTCGTGGGCCGGCCAAGGAAGTTTCAGTTTCTCTATTTCATGGTATTAGAAATTGTTATCTATTTAGGTTATGAGCTGAACTTAAATAATTAGTAGTAAATTGCATGGTTGTCCAAAAATAGTGAAACAAAGTTTGTTAGGTTCGCAAAAATGTCGCCTACCTGGTAGTGCAGTTGGTTCCCCATTAGTGGTCAGGATGGTAGGCTCATAAGCTTGATGTAGAAGGCTTAGCGGTATATCGATCTTTAATTGCAAGATTTGTTGTGGTAAACCGACGATAGCTTTAGCTTTGAAATCGTTACCGTAGGTTCCTTAGGCATTTATATCCTTGCTGTAAAAATGGTAATCATCGAAAGAGTCGTTTAATGACGTAGTTAGTATCCTTGCTTTAGTGTAAACTGGCATTAGGGGTATGAATATCCGTGGTCATCGTAAGAATGTAGGACACGTTCATACTTGTTAGTAGTACTGGTATGTAGCTTAGACTTTAGTGGGTAGACCTCGCTTAGTAATGTAATAGAGGTACTTTTGCATTGAGAATTTCTGTTGCCATGGTGTAACCTTTGCACCGTCATTTCATGTAGATCACGAACAGGTAGACTTCGTACCCGTCGGTGATCCGGAGTACGACGAGGTGATCGAGGAGTACGAGGAGGAGATCTTCACACAGGAAGGAGACCAGGAGCCTGTTGGTACTGACTTTGCTGACTCGGCACCTGCCCAAGGCAAGCCCCGGTGCATAACCCCTATTTTTAAATGATCACTGAATATATTTATATGATATGCATTTACGTTACTGGCATTTTATGGAAGCTACATGCATAAATATATCCACCATGAGTCCTACTAGTACAGGTCGAGTAGCTGCTATGCTCAGGATGTCGGTAGCGTGAGTAACCTGTCGTTACTCACAAATAGGTGATTAAACTATGATATCATGATGAAATAATGGAAAGGAAAAATGGTGACCGGACAGGGATGTGGATTTGGTACTGGTGGGTGTGAGGGGTTGTGTCCTGCGGCCAACAGGGCATAGCCCGATTACACTTTTTCCATGTCTGTGTTGATTAAGGACCGGTCGTTGCATATGACTCTAGGCAAGTCACAGATTATTGTCTCGAGCACATACTTGGGTATGGGCGTAGGGAAGGCTTGCTGCTCTCTTGTCGCGGATCCGGCTCTTTCCGGACCGACTGATGGGAAGAGGAGGTGGTGGAGGTCCTTGCGCTGCACTAAGTCCGGGATTCAGAGGCGGGGGCTTAGAGTCCAAGTTTGGACGGGGACCTGGACACCCGGGACAGGAGAGTGGTGGGTTAGTCCTGCTTGTGCCCGGGGTACAAGCGGGGCGTGTGTCTTCGGGGCACCCAGCTGGGCACATTGATTCGCGAATCACCGGGTTACCCGGTACGGCTTGTCTGTGGTTTAGCACCGTAGTAAGAACTGGAAGTGGAAAAGGAGAAGAAACAGTATCGATTGCTCAACTCTTGCTTGAAAGTAGCACAGGTGCTTATATAGATTGACTAGATAAAAACTTAATATGGCTGATAATAATAATATATCAATAAGGACTCACTATTAGTACTGCTTTTGGCTAAAAGAAAACCAGCAACCATAAAGCCTAGCATATTACTTGGAGTCGGGAAAGTATTCCCACTATCGGATAAGTCTTGCGAGTACATTGTGTACTCAGGGTTTATTTACCCCTGTTGCAGGTGATGCTTGAGGAGTACCTTGTGTGGAGGATTCTTCTGGTGGGCTCAGACGAAATCCTCGTTATCTTATCGCTAGATGTTACCTTTTAATATTCCGCTGTTTATCATTCTGAACTCTGTATTTGGTATTGTAATAATGTACTTTTCAGGAACTCTAATGTATGAGATGAACTTGTGTTGTAACTCGTTTTCATTATTGGATCCTTGGGGAAAAATGTGGATCTTTCTGGCTCTCCCTCGGGGTGTGTCCGACGGATACCGCTCGCGGTAGCGGCTTTCGGGGTGCTTAGAGTCTGGTGGAAGACGAGCGCCTCCGTAAGTAAGCTATTTTGGGTGGTTCTGCCACAGGATGAGCCATCTTGTGGCGTGATGTGCATGTACATCTCATGAGCATTGATCTTTCCCAAGATTTGTGTCGGTGTAGCGGCGGAAAGATCACCTTGATGTAGCACGGTCACAATGTGCCCATATTTGTCAATGGAGAGGACACTTAAGATCTTTCTCACAATGTCAGATGGTGACATTTGAGTAAATCTAAGCCCATTGACTTCCTCTACAAGAACATAATGAGAATACATTTCATTAGCACTTTCTTTAGGAAGCATCTCAAATGAATTTAGCTTTTTAATCACAAGATGATAGCGTTCCTCACGCTCACTCTTGGTTCCCTCATGGAGCACACAAACGTCCGACCATAGTGCATGGGCGTCTTTGTGGTTCCTAACACGGTTAAACACATCTTTGCAAAGGCCTCTAAAGATGGTGTTGCGAGCCTTTGCATTCCATTTTTCATAATTAACCTCATCGCCTTGTAGGTTAGTAGCATTTTGAGGTTTTGGGAAGCCTTGCGAGGCGGCTCTAAGAATACCAACATCTAGAGCTTCTAAGTATGCCTCCATGCGGATTTTCCAATATGAAAAGTCATCTCCCTCAAAGATAGGAGGAGGTCCATCCCCGTGAGACATCTTGCTCTAAGCGGTTAAGCTTAAAAACGTGAGCACGAGGCTCTGATACCAATTGAAAGGATCAAGATGCCCAAGAGCGGGGGGTGAATTGGGCTAATTCTAAATTCTCTTGCAATAATCAAATCCTACGGATAGCCCAATTAACCCCTTGTGCCTAGAAAAGTGTTTCTATCAAACTAACGTACAACGGACTTGCAACCTATGTTCCAAACTTACTCTAGCATGCAATTCTATGGATGTAAAAACAAGTATTGAATTGCTCAAAGTAAATACTCAAAGTAAATGCTCAAAGTAAATATAGAGAGAAAGGAACGCGGCGATGTTTTGTCGAGGTATCGGAGAGTCACCACTCCCCACTAGTCCTCGTTGGAGCACCCACGCAAGGGTGTAGCTCCCCCTTGATCCGCACAAGGATCAAGTGCTCTCTACGGGTTGATTCTTCGACACTCCGTCGCGGCGAATCACCCAAAGCCGCTCACAACTTGAGTTGGGTCACCCACACGCTCCGCCGGGTGATCACCAAGCTCCCAATCACCACCAAGCCGTCTAGGTGATGGCGATCACCAAGAGTAACAAGCACGAACTCTCACTTGACCACGTGAAGCCTAATGAGAAGATGGATGCACACTTGGCTACTCTTGACTCACTAATGAGGCTACTCTCTTGGATTCTCAAATCTCAATCACCTCACTAGGACCTTGCTCTTCTTGGCACTCACAAACATGTTTCTCAGCTGTTGGAATGAGCAAAAGTAACTCCACACACGAGTGGAGCTTCTATTTATAAGGCAGCCTAAAAAACAAACCGTTATGAGCTTCTGCGAGGTGACCGGACGCTCCGGTCATGTTGACCAGACACTCCGGTCAGTTCAACCCGCGAACTAGTGGAAATGTGTTGACCGGACACTGGCAGGGTCCGGTCATCACTGATCGGACGTGTCTGGTCGCATGAAACCCTCACTGGATGCTTACTGGACTCGACCAGACGCTGAACCCTCAGGGTCCGGTCAGCACTAACCGGACGCGTCCGGTCGCAGATTCCCTTCTCTGGAACCTTACTAGAGTCGACCGGACGCTGCCTCTCAGCGTCCGGTCACTTAACCGATCCAGCGTTCGGTCACACCGAACGCTGTCTGCTTGATCAAATGAATTGACCGGACCCTGCAGCCAGCGTTCGGTCGCACCGGGGCTAGCGTCCGATCAGCATTTGACCCTCCATTCACTTCCAACTCTCGATCATATGTGAATGAAGTTTGCTCCAAAGGATCTTAGGCATTCATAGGAGCTACCTAGAGCTAGTTTTAACAAGTGTGCACCACACCTAACTCACTAGACTCAACTAGGTCAAGCTACCCGTCCATACCCCCCTTAATAGTACGGCCAAAGGAAAAACAAAATCCTAAACTACTCTAAGTGTCTCTCCAACTCCAATCGACACTTAGAACTAGTCATCCTTAACCTTGTCATCAATCCTTTGAAAACCGAAACGATTTCCATCGTAGGGGCATGACCATCTCGATTGCCCAATCGATCTCCATTACCATGACCTAACTTAATTGCTTCTGCAAAACACACGTTAGTCATAGTAATCTTGTATTGACATTAATCACCGAAATCCAACTAGGGGCCTAGATGCTTTCAACAAGGGAGGGTCAAACTTTGTGAACCAAATGAAGGATTTGATTAGCATGGAATAGGTCACAAAACTTGACTATCACATTATATAGACTAAGCTCCCCCTAAATTTATGCATACATATGATAAAAGCAAAGCATATGCATAATTAGCAATTCATTGCACAAGAGAGGTTAATCTATATAATGCATGGAGAAAGCAAATAAATATCAAAGTGAGATCAACATGGTGATATCGGTTTAGAAATACCACATGTAAAAATCAATTTGATTTCTACCAATTGAAGTATAATGCTTTCCTCTGGGGACTCCATTTTCCTTGCAATGAGACTACTACACACAAGATAAGCTTGAAAAGGCATTAGTCTCAAAGCATCCAACTTGTAGATTAAGCTCCCCCTAAATTTGTGCACACAAGTGTTGAATACTTGTAAAATTTGTGCACATTGATTTAAGTATCAAAATACCACTTGAAATATGATATTTGGGAGAGATTATCTACAATTTGGACTTTGGCACATATTAGATAAATAATTGTAAAACAAGCTATGTGCCGTGCTCCTAAACAATTTTAAACCATGTATGTTTGCTCCAAGGGTTGATAATGAAACCAAGCAAGCCTACCATATGTTATACCTATTGAATGCATGACAAAAGATTTAAGTATGTAAATGCAAGCATAGGCATGAAAGATAACTAGATGCTTTAAGAGTATAACAATTGAAAAACAATACCAATTGAAATAAATACTAATTGAAAGTAATGACATCTAGTTACCTAACATGGGAAGGGGAATTTGGGTCCATAGTATTCACTAACCTACTTGGCAATGACTTTGTCCATCATGATGCACCCCATGAAATGCACCCAAACTTTGCCAAGTCTCCAAATTCCCCGACGTCCGACGAACTTCTCACTTCCCTTTTGGGATCTAAACCTTCTTGGTGCTCTTCATGTTTGAAATAATTTCCTTTGGCACCCAAAAGCGTTTGACCCCATTATTGGCTTGCTTGTTCACCTTGATGGCCACCACTTTGTCATTTTTCTTCTTCAAGAGAGATAAGGTGTGGAGGCCTTCTTGTCCACCTTGTTGGTGTAGGTGTTGGAGAGCTTGCTTGTTTGCTTTTTCTCCTTCTTCTTTGCTCCTCCCCCATTCTTTACCTTGCACTCATAGGACTTGTGGCCTTCCTTGTGGCACACGTAGCAAACCACGGTTTGTCCTTCATCAAGCTTCTTCACTCCCTTAATGGTGTTATCTTGATGAAGTTGGGTTTGCTTTGCCTTGCCTTTCACTTGAGTCAAGTCCTTGGTGAGGCGAGCTACTTTTTTCTTGAGTTGCTCATTCTCCTTTGCAACCTCTTGTGTGCATGTATCTACAACAACTTTCTCAACACAAACTTGGTTGCACAAAGGTGAGTCTAAACATAGATCATTACAAGAAGTAGAGGCATCCTTTTTAGACATGTTAAAGATAGAACTTTTCTTTTTAGATGCCTTGGTGGGGGTTGTGCTAACGGCTTCAAGATTAGCAACTTTATTAGTTAGCTCATCATAATGTTTGCACATGGTTTCCATTTTAGCAAGCAAACTATTATATGCTTCTTGTGAGCTAGCTAACTTTTCTTTTAATTTTTCATTTTTCTTTAAGAGTTGCTCATCATTGATTGTGCATGCATTTGTTGTTGCACTAGTCTTAAGTTTCTCAATTTTAGTAGATAGTTCAACATTGAGATTAGCAAAGTTCTCATATTGTTCAAGCAAGGTTTTGTATGCTTTTTGTGAACTATCTAGCTTTTCTTTTAAACTTTTGAGCTTCTTATGTTGACTAGTGCAAGCTTTAGCATAATTAAGATTTTCTTGCACAAGTTCATGATAAGAAGGCATATCATCATCACTATCACTCTCACTAGAGGAAGAGCTTTTGTTACCTTGTGCCATAAGGCACACACAAGAAGAGCTTGATGATGAGTGCTTGCGGCCTCGCCTCTTGTGATGGGGTTCTTCTTCACTTGAAGAATCATCCCTTGATCTTATTGATGTGGGCTTGGTTCTTGCATGCCTTCTTCTTTGTCCTGGGTGTGGGCTTGTTTGGATAAACTTCCGCAAAGTGCCCCATCTCGCTGCATCCATAGCATCATCTCTTTCTTTGCTCATTTCTTTGATTTGTGAAAATGAAATCTTGAATTTGGATGGGCACACCCTTGACATTGAGCCTTTGGATCATCTTCTCCACCTTGTTGATCACTTTGATTGATTCTTCATCAAGATCAGAGGTGGAGGAGGAAGATTGATCATCACTTGAATCTTCTTCATCATCATCATCGTCATCATCTTCTTCTTCATCTTCACTTGAGGAACTTGAGCTTGAGCTTGTCTCAACTTACTTGCCCTTCATCTTCTTTTTTCTCGCTACAAGCAAGAGCTTTGCCTTTGCTTGATGAAGATGCTTCTCCTTGACCCATCTTACGTGACATTTCAAATGCCACTAGCTTGCCAATGACAATGCCCAGGGTCATGGTGCTCAAGTTCTCCATGTTGTGAAGGATGGTGATGATGCTTGCACATTTCTTTTATGGTAGCACGGAGATGATCTTCCTCACAATGTTTGCATCATCTAGCTTTAATAATCCTATAGGGTGGAGCTCATTGATAATTAGATTCAAATGAGAATACATATCACGAACAAGCTCATCATCATTCATAGTAAAGGAATCATAGTTTTGCTTTGCTAGACAATGTTTTTGCTCACGGACATTGCTTGTGCCATCATGGTGCAGAGGCCTAGCGGTATCCATCCCAACCACTCTAAATAGCGTCGGCTCAACGGCGGTTAAGCCAAAGGTCCAAATTGAGCCAACCGGCTCTGATACCAATTGAAGGGACCGTGACACCTAAGAGGGGGGGGGTGAATTAGGTAACTTAAAAATTCTAACTCCAAACTATGGCCTCTTTTTCTAACCTTAGCAAAACCTATGCAAAAGATAAACTATCTAAATGTGCAATTACGGTTTTGCTAATGTGTTGCTATCTCTACCGCAAACGTAGTAAAGTAATCAATGTAAATGCGGAAGCTAAAGAGCAAGGTAGAGATATGCAAACTCCCATCGATGACTCCGGTATTTTTACTGAGGTATCGAGAAGCGCGCAAGCTTCCCCCTAGTCCTCATTAGAGCCCCTCGCAAGGAATCCCTCATAAGGGCCAAGCTCCTGGTCGGGTAACTCCATGGATAGCCTCGGGCCTTCCCCACACGCAAGTGGGCCTCCGACGTGCCTTCCGGCAAGCCTCTCCCGGATGCTCTCCGCCGTCTTCACTATCAAGCTTTTGGCTAAAATGCCATGGGCCTTGTTCCCTCCGGTACACGGTGGCGGCTGTAACAACCTGGGTTTTTGGAGAAGCCAAAAATATGAACTTTTTAATTTTTTTCTTGCAATTGAGTGAAGCATGTAGATGCAAGGTCAAACTAAGAACAATTTATAAATAAATTGTTGCATGCATATAGAATTACTTGTAGGAGTTTGTCGGAGTTCTTTTGTTGGTTTAGTGTTTTATTTTGGAGAGCACAAGTCTATAGCAAATCCTTTTGACTCCTAGAATCTCTCATAAACCCCTTGACCTATACAGTCAACCAACTATCTTTATCAAATCAATGCACGTGAGTTGTCAACCCTTGACATGGACCCTAGAGCCTTAAGTGACCCCTAGAGGACCACACTAGGAGGTATACGTGTTGGCAACACATGTATTCCAATGTGAGAAACCCATGGCATAGAGTAGGATAGAAATAAGAAAAAGAAAAGGAAAAGAAGACAGAGGAAAAAGAAAAGGGGCATCTGGCCCAAGCAACCGAACTAGCCCAACCTAGCCCCCCCTGCTTCTGGCCCGCTCACGCGTGCGTGGCCTGCTTGGCCCAACTGGCGTAGCAGCCCAACTGAGCCCCCTCTCCTTGCCCCGCCGGCCTGTCTCGCACCCCACCGTCCCACGAGCACGCGAGTCTGCTGGCCTAGCCACGTGGCCCACCAGCGCCTGGAGAGTAGCCGAAGCCCACTCCAACCCTAACCCTAGGGCGCACACGCCCTAGCCTCTAGACGCCGCCGCCATCGCTGCTCGCTCTGTCACGCGCGCACGTGCCCTGCACGCGCACCGCATGCAAGCTCGCGGCCCCACGCGCCTTGGCCTCCGCGCCGCTTGATGCGCGCCGTGTGTCTCTGCCCGTGCACGGACGTCGAGCATGGACGAAGCTCCTAGAAACCCTAGCCCGCAAGCATAAATGGCCGAGCCGCTGTCGCCCCTTCTCCTCCATTTCTCAGCTGCCGCCTTCCCTCTCCCTCTTCCTCTGCGCTAAGCAGCAACCTCGCGACGTCCACGCAGCGGCACCACCTCATCGGCGTCCACCTCAAGCCACTGCTCCGTGCCTCGTCCTCGGCCGCGGCCATGCCAAGCCCGACCCTGTCTCAACCATGACGAGCCGCTCCACGCCGATGTCATAATGCTCCACCGAGACCGCCTCGGTGCCCTCCACTTTGACCCGCACAGACGTCGTCAAGTTCACGCTGCCACCGGTGCCTCGTCGGAGCGACGTCGAGCCGGCCGCAGACATGGTCCATCACCCCCAAGCCACTGTCGTCCTTTGTCATGACCACCATGACGTCTGCACGGTGACCGTCCCTAACCACCAACTGGTAGCCGAAGCCGCCTCCCTACCGAGCGATGGAACACCGGAAAGCCACAGCCTCTCCATGCCGGGACGCACCGCGCCGCGTCAAGCTCCACCCAGTCGCCCACTGCCATGCCGGTGGAGGCCGCTAGCCGATCACGACCACCCTGCGACCTCCACGGCTACTCGCCCTGCTTTGAACTGGCCTCGTCCCATCGACGCCCTCGACGTCTGCGACGCCCCTGCACCGACGCACCCCGATGAACGCTGACGCCCTCCCCGCGGCCATAATCGGAAATGCCACCACCTTGACACGATCTGCCCACACCAAGCCCCTCCTGCACCAGGCGGCCTACATCCATCAAGCCCACTGGTGAACTCTGAGTGCCCAAGCCCCCTATTTTTGGCATTAGGGGACTACCCATGCCTGTCCCGGCCTTGGTGCCGGCGTGCCTTCTTGCAGGGGTCACAATGCCGCACCGAAGGCCACCGACGGCCGTCGCGTGGCCAATCTCCATCACACACGCGAATAGCGCACTCGCATGGGCATGTCATGCATGGCGACATAGGGCCGCCGCCGCTGGTCGCCCATGACCGCAGCAGCATGCTCCCGCATGAGCCCCATCCCGGTGTCTACTCGCGGGTACTCGTGAACATGTGCACGCACCCATGGACACACACACATGTTGCCAGCTCCTTCGAGCTCTCGGCTAGGAGCACCGCACACCACTTGCCCATGTCGCTAGCACACTGCGCTGGCACCCACACTAGCCACTGCCATCGCTTGACAAGGCCCTGCCTTGCCTCGGCGCCACGCCATCGGCGAACCTTGTCGTGGCCATGACCACGCCCGCGCACATCACCGTGCGGCCTTGCATGAGCCCTATGCCCTGCCCCATCCTTGCTGTGGCGCACACGCATGGCAGTGGACTGGACACTGCCTTGCCACCGCCGGAACAGAGGTACCCCAACCAGAGCCCAATGGAGAGCGCAGGAGACCGGCTGCTTGACCACCTTCCTCTGTCTGACTACCGAGAACACGAGCCAAACGTTTCAATGAGCCGCACCGGCCTTCCGTTGAGCACCTGCACAGGCACCGGGCACGCATGTCGCCGATGGCCACCTTGGGTCACAGACCGACCATCGTGGCCACAAGCTGCACTCTACCCGCCGCCGCCTTTGTCATCCGGCCTGACCCTACAGACGGGCACCACCATACCATGCTTGTCTCACCACTTCACGGCTAAGGCTCCGCCTTGCGTGCACCCCGCGACCCGGTGCCACCGCACACGCCGCGGCTTCTGCTTCGCTTAGCCATCGCACTAAAGGCCTGTTGAGGTAGTCACATTGCACAACTCATGGACAAAGCCCTAGTATACACCGCATGACCTAGCACCGTGTCGTCGTTATATTGGGTCCGTTCTTGACATTCCGGCAGCCTCGTTAAACGAGGGCGAGCCGTTGAGAAACCGTGTGATCCCTAGCATCGTACCGATGACAAGTGGAGTCTTTTCAACGTCTTGCTAGCTGAGACCACCGTGCCAAGACCACTGTGCCGAGACCACCGCTGCCAAGTCCACCGTTGCCAAGACCACCGTTGCCGAGACCACCGTGCCGAGACCACCGCTGCCGAGACCACCGTTGCCAAGACCACCGTTGCCGAGACCACCGTGCCGAGACCACCGTTACCAAGACCACCGTTGCCGAGACCACCGTTGCCAAGACCACCGTTGCCAAGACCACAGGGCCTCGCTAGCTGAGACCATAGGGCCTTGCTGGCCGAGACCACATGGCCTCGCTTGCTGAGACCACCATGACCCCGCCTACTACGAGCCGTATGTCTTACCGAGACCATGGAAAGCCCCATCTCGCATCTTTTCGTATATGCATATCTACCTTGTTGGGCCCTAATCTTATGACCTATCTGTCCATGACTGTCTTATAGGATCTACCCATTCCCTAGCTATGGAATGTGCTACTCCGCAGTCGTGTTGAGTTGTTGCGTCTTTTGGTCGTGTTTGGTTCTTATCGCTGGTTGTTGGTGTTGTTGCCTATGTGTCGAGCCTTCGAGCTAGCTGAGGGATCGTACCTCGTTCAGATGTTACGATCACGGGATCCATCTCGCCATGACCGTGATGCCAAGTGTAACTCGACCCCTCGCTTTTTAGTTGACTTCATAGTACCATGAGTGTTAGCACCTATCTTCGGCCCTAGAACATGGTCGTGATGGATTCAATATCGATGGCGATATTGATGCGGATATTACCCGCACATTTTGAGCCCTTCGTGACCAAGTTCTATGGGAGGTAACCTGGGAGTAAACAATCATGGAACGATGGATGCCAACTCATTGGCATAGCTCATGGCCGTGAGTTCACCTCACCATGACCATGGAGCTACGCCTCTCTTTCGCTTTTATTTGCTTCTTCATGCTCAAGACCTTGTATGCTTGTACCCCGTTTGACCATCATGTTTCTCTGATTCTCGCGGTGACAACCGCACCACTTTGAATCCGAGAGATATCTCAGTGCTAGTGCACCCAGGTCGGGTACCCTACGAGTGGCTTGCGCACTTGGTGTTCTTGAGTGTCGCTCCTTCCGATGCCCCATCTTTGTCGTAGCGTGTGCGTTAGAAGAAGTGGACCTTGCTCTTGGTTGTTTCTGCTCTTGTTGCCCGATAGCCCGCTCTATTCGATCCTGTCTTACCGTGATGATTAGATCAAAGACTGGACTATTCCCTTTTGTTAGCGAAGCTATGGTCTATGTCGTACCTTGGACCCATGTGTGTTGACCCGATCGACCGTATAAAAAACATCTTCCCCGAAGATGTGTCTAGGAACATAACATGGATGTGCCTAGCTAACCCCGCTGCATTTGCCGTGTTGAATGACTATCTTCTCGGCTCCCGACGTTATTGTGTCGTGTGGATCGAGGGAAACCGTTGATGTCCAATCTCTTTGCGCTACCGCTTTCTACCATAGTGGGCGAGCCGAAGAACGTTGGAGCCAAGTTACAATAGTGTTATTCGTTCTTATCTGCTTCTTGTATCCAATAGTGACTTAAAGGATAAGACTATAAGAGCCGAGCCCCGTCATTCTTCTTTCTTGGGGCCCGACTTCCAATCCCCGTCAAGTCAATGACACCGGATTGAAAGATCGTGAGCCGTGGTGTTTGCTCTGGATAAGCTCTGGCTTAAACCGTTTATCGTAAAGCCATACCGGCTTGGCCATGACTTAAGCTTGTGCTTAGCAAACCACCACTTGTGATTCTTTGGCCGGGGGAAATTGGACAACCACCGAGAGGGCTAAGCCGTGTATCTCTTATTGCCTCGCTGGTGTTATTGGATTTTCCTATGTCTTGTCGTCTTTTCGAGTGTTGAGTGCTCTCTTGCCTTGCGTGTCGCTTCGCGAAGTAGCTGACGATCAGACCAAGAGAACATGGACAACGACAAGGACTGCGGAATGGAGTCAACGTAGGAGGAGGTGACCCCGCTAATGGAACACCAACGAATGGAGAATTGTACCACTACTACCTCTACATCGCAGGTGTCATGGCAGCACCCTCTTTTAGAGAATCCTATTAGACATTGCATAATATCTAGAACTGCTAGCGCTTTATAATTATTCCTTTGATAGTACTTTGATGCATGCTACTACCTGAGCCATTATTACCCTGATACAACCCACTCTACTACGTCACCCTGCTTTGCGCATTCGCCCGCTTATATATGCTTACTTGCCCGCTTGCTTGCATATTACACCACTACACTTACTATTAACTCCACTTCGCATTATATCGGGGATGTGATGCTGGTGGTGAACCCCCTGGGAATGGTTTGGCTATGGGTGCTGGACTTGGTGGTGTGTGAGCATGCTGCGTGTGTCTTGGTGCGTGGAGAGTGAGGGTTGTGTCGACCGAGCTGGAATAGCGATGAGCCTAGGGCGAGTCTTGCTATGTGGTGCTACCTGGGCACATGGATATGGAATACCTATGGTGGGTAAATGGTAATTGGAGGTGGCCTTGGGTGTGAACCTCGGAGAGGTGGAGCCCGAGGTAGAGGTGCTGTGGTGGCACATAAAATGGAAACCCTGATGAAGACATTCTGGCTTGGTCAATCACTAAGGACTTACTAGTAGTCAGATTCACCGGGAATCCTTTACATCCCACTCACCCTATATGGTGCGGGACGGTCGGACTACTTGGTAGAGCGATGCCACTACTGCTAGGCGAACGTGTGCAAGGAGGTACGGGGCGCGCGGTTTCCCCCACACCCTTCCGAGACTTTAGGAGGCCTTGTGGACCTGGCTCTTGACATCCGGTGGGCCCCAGCTCTATCAACGACTCACAGTATTAGCCATCCCAGACTAGACTTGGGATGTTCCAGGGATGAGAGGTAGGGTGGCATCGTTCTAGGCTAGCAAGTGGCCAGAATCTGCCTAGACGGGGCACCGTTGAGGATGGTTATCTTGTGGGTATGTGAAACCTCTGTAGAGTGTTTGGTTGATCGATCGATACATATGCCGACTTGTCGGCTATGGACCTTTCCTGGGTTTCGCTTAAACTAGATAGGAGATGAGTCCTTCTTTCCTCCCTCCAGGGTTGGGGTATATTCTGGTCGTGAGCCTTAGGGGCTGTGGGCCGTTGAGACAAGGCTGAGAGGGAGTTGGCCTGTCGACCTGAGTGTGTGAGATGAGATATAGTGTGGTGGTGTGGAGATGGTTTGGGATGGATGGTTGGTGGATGGATATGGATGGTGTGGTGGTGAATGTGTTAAAAATTGGATATTATTATTATATTACTACTGTTATTTACTTCTCATGCGCTAAGAATGCAAACCACAGCCATATATTAGGATCGCCAGATCCCTTGTTTATCTTTTCCACTAAAGCTTATCCGTGCTGACCATGGCCTGCACACATCTGGCGGTGTGCAGATTTCCTGCTTCTCAGAGATGCTGACTTTAGAAGGATTAGGAGGTCTCATGCCTACGCTCAAGTTTGATTCAGAGATGGAATCTACACTGCACTATGCCAACTCTGATGATGCCCGTGAAGGAGGAGCCCTCACTCGATAGTCTTCCGCTAGATTAACTCTGTAATAGGTGTGTTCCCCAGTGATGTAATATCATGTATTCTTGTAATCTTATGATGTATGATTGTGACATCGATTGATATATGATAATATGATGGAATCAACTAATGGTTTCATCATATTATATTTCATTCTGTGGATTTTCCCTTCGTGGAAAATTAAGGATGTTTCAGCGGCCACACCACAAACGCGGTTGGTGTGATCTCGCAAGACTTCAAGCCCCTCCGATGTACAACAATGGTGCTCACAAGCACCGAGTGGTAAGAGGTATGCAAACCTCACTAAACACTAGGCCTAAACCTAGAGCAAGCGCATAAGCGGTGGTCTAATCAACCTAAGCACTTCGCAAAGTACCTACGCTAATCACCTGATGAATCACTAAGCACTATGCAAGTGGAGATCACTAAAATGGTGTATCAACACCCTTGGTATGTTTCCTCAGCTCCACACTTCTCAAATGGCCGGTTGGGGGTTGTATTTATAAGCTCCACTGAGAAAGTAGCCGTTGGGGTTGAATTCTCACGAAACTGCTACTGACCGGACGTTGAATCGTCCTGACCGGATGCGTCCGGTCGTCCTGACCGTTGAGCCGGCAATATACTGATCGGATGCTGGCCAGCGTCCGGTCGCCTGCCATCAGACGCGTTCGGTCATAGATTTGCCGCTCTAGAACCTCTCTATACTCGATCGGACGCTGCTTCCCTGCGTCTGGTCAGTTTCACCGCCCGCGTCCGGTCATCCCGACTGTAGAGCCACTGGTCTAGCGTCCGGTTGTCCCGACTACAGAGCCACCGGTCCAGCGTCCGGTTGTCCCGACTGCCGAGCCACCGGTTCAGCGTCCGGTTGTCCCGATTGTAGAGCCACTGGTCCTGCGTCCGGTTGTCCCGACTACCGAGCCACCAGCGTCCGGTCGCCTCTGTGAGCTCGTTTCTTCGCGATCTTGCGTACGGCTTGGTTCCAATCTTCGTGCTTGGACTTTGCTTGATATCTTGGGTCTTCTCTTGTGCTTCTAAGGTCTTTCTTAAGGTGTTGATCATCGGATCACCACGTCGCCTTCGTCCAAGTCACGTCTTGCGCCCTATTGAAGTACAAAATAAACACTTGCAAATTCATTAGTCCAATTTGGTTGTGTTGGTCATCAAACACTAAAATCCAAAGTAAATGGGCCAAGGGTCCATTTTCCTTACAATGCCAATTAGCGCGTGAACCTCCAAGTGAGTGAATCACCACAACGGGGACTAGCTTGCCGACAAGCAAGTGAACCTCGAAGGAAAAATCATTATGTCTTGATTGTCTCCTTGGTATTCACTCATTGGTCACTTGCCATGGCAGTATACCTCTCTACCACTCTCTTGTATTTCATTATACATTCACTTGGATAGAGCTAGTGGTAGTTAAGACTAGATAGTGTATTATTTAATTGTATTACTCTCACTAGGTTGATCACCTAGGTGTATATTAGCGACATAGCTTTGTTGTGATATACTAGAGATCATAGAAAATGGAATTGGGTAGGTGGTTTGTAACCCCAAGTATAGTGCTAACGCAAAATTCGCTTCGCCATCTTATTGACTAATCATTTGTCTTAGTGTTGTTGTAGAAATTTTTAATAGGCTATTCACCCCCCCCTCTAGCCATTAGGACCTTTCAATAGTATGCTTTGACTTGTCATTATGAGGTTCTTCTCAAGAGGTTTAAAATGGATGAATGTAAGCCCATCAAGACACCAATGCCATCAAATGGACATCTCGACCTAGATGAGGGAGGTAAATCAGTTGATCAAACTCTCTACCATTCTATAATTGGTAGCTTGTTATACTTGACCGCATCTAAGCTTGACATCATGTTTAGTGTGTGTATATGTGCTAGATTTCAAGCTAGTCCTAAGGAAGCTCACTTAGTTGCCGTTACGAGAATCCTTAGGTACCTTAAGTACACACCAAGCACGGGCCTTTGGTATACTAAAGTAGCTAGATTTCAACTCATTGGGTATTTCGATTCGGATTACGTGGGTTGCAAGATTGATAGTAAAAGCACATCCAGAGGGTGACATTTGCTTGGTGGATCACTAATGTCTTGGACCTCTAAGAAGCAAAATAGTGTTGCCTTATCCACCACCAAGGCATAGTACATTGCCACGGGAGCATGTTGTGCACAAATTCTTTATATGAAGCAAACTCTTCTAGACTATGGTGTAGTTCTAGAAAAGGTACCCCTTTTGTGTGACAATGAGAGCGTGGTAAAACTTGCTAATAACCCGGTTCAACACTCTCGCACCAAGCACATAGATATCTGTCATCACTTTCTTAGAGATCATGTTGCTAAAAATGATATATCACTAGAAGGTGTAAAGACCGAGGATCAATTGACGGATATCTTCACAAAACCGCTAGATGAGGCTATGTTTTGTAGGTTGAGGAATAAGCTCAATGTGCTTGACCTAGTAACTTCATTAAAAAAATGAGCTTGTGTTGACTCTTGCATTGCATTATAATATAAAACATGTTTAATTTTTAGTAATGCACTTAGGGCTTGTCTAACATGGTTAAGATAACCACCGAAAAGCCTATGAAAAAGCTTAACCTTGAATCAAACTTGACAAGCAACTAGTTTTACTTTCTTGTATTGCTTGCATATGCTTGTGTGTTGCTTTGTCGTTTATTTTTTGTTAAGTTTTGTGCATCCGCTATGTTCGTCCACAAATAGGGAGAGCATTCGAAACTTCTAATGGTTGAAATCCCTATTGTGTGGCCACATGATGACTCCTTGCCCCGTTTTCTCACCTATTTTGCTAAAAAGATTATAGCTGAAGATAAATTATTTTAAAAATTTTGAGGATTTGAGAGAGGTCTCTCATATCAGTTCCAAGTGGTGTTCATTTGGCTCTTATTGATGTTGGGACTCGATTGGGAGAAAACGTCACGAAGAAAGAAGGTGAAATCTGTAGTTGAAGGATGACTGGACGCAGGACCGGACTCACACCTGTTAGCGTCCGGTCAGTGCTCCAGTGAACTAACGCATGAACAGTGAGCTCTCGGCGTCAGGTGTGGAGTTCAAGCCACGTCTGATCGTCTCCAGATGGTTCACAAAAATTGACTGGACTTTGTTCTGCATCCGGTCAAGGGAAAATGGACATGTTAGGTCGCATTGGGAGGCTTTCTGGAGCTCTGTCTATGATCGGACTCCGAGCAAGCCTCGTCAGGTCGTTTCCAGCATCGCGTCCGGTCGTTATAGTCAATGCGCGATATGTTTCAAATTCCATCCTGACACGTGGGGCCCACGTCTTTCTTTTCCCAAAATTGGCAACCATCTTTGGCCTCACTCTCTTCTGTCAAGATAGGCCCGTACTCGTCCCTCTTTCCTAAATCAGAACCGCTCGCGCCTCTATTCCGTACGCCACGATCGCACCCCTAACCTTAACCGCTGCCGCACTGCTCTCTCCGGCCACCGCACGCCCTCACCAGCTTCGGCCATCTCCCACGGAGTAGCGCCCTCACCTACTCGATAGCCCATGCGTCCCGCGCTTGTGACCTCCACGCACCTACACCTGGCCATGCCCCTGCTCGCCGTGTGCTCTCGCTGCCGTCGCCGAGAGTCCCGCTTTCGACCTCGCCGTCGTTTCCTTCGGCACCAGCGACATCGTGCTCATATCCTTGGTGTCTAGTGCTCTATCTACGGCAATTCCTTGGTCCACAGAGGCTTCCTCCAGGGTGAGCACCCTCACTGCCCTCCAGGTGCTCGACAAATTGTCTCAACCAAGTCTACTACCAGTTTTTGACCCCGTCTTCGACTATCTTCCTTGCAGTTCGATTGTCAACCTTGTGTGCGGTGCCCCGGTGACTTCTTGGCCATAGTACTTGCTCTCTAGGGTGAGTATTTGTCTTGCCCTCATGTGTTTGGTTAATTGCCACAACCATTCTAGCACATGTCATTGATTTTTTTCAACCTTGTTCCTCTACAGCATGGTTGTTGTGGTGCTTGGGGCCCCCGTGCTCAGTCATCTCTCCTATTCATAGGGATTCTCCTCATTCTAAAGGTAGCAATCCATTTACTCCATTCTTACCCTATTTGCTTGCTCTAATAGGGCTTCACTTATCTCTAGATTACTATGTGCTTATGTATATCTCCCTATCTATTTCCTGTAGTGAGTTGGGTCGTGTCGCTATGCTTGGTCAGTGTGGCAGTGACAGTTGAACTCAGGGCCAAGCCCGCGAGTATGGATTGAGGCCAAGCCTCATGAGTGTCAACTGATAGTGATTCTCAGTGATAGTGGATCTCTCTTGTCAGTGGCAGTGAGTCAGGGGGAGCCTTTGTGTGGCAGTTGATCTTCAGTGGCAGTTGTTTTCTCAGTTGTCAGTCATGGCTAGGTGCAAGAACATCAGGGGTGGTCTCAACGATGACGAGAGGCATTCACCTCGTCGGACGGCGCAAAAAATGGAGAAGGGACCGAAAAAGATGCTTGCAAAGAAGCACAGGTGTGGTTATATAGAGGCAGAGAGGGCCGCAACAGTGGTAGCAGCAGCCGAGTGTGCTGAGAGAGGTGGCAAAGGTAGTGGTGTTCACATTGGTGAGGCTCAGTTTCACCTTGAGGCAAGAGAGCTTGGCACTGAGGAGACAGAGCAGGCAGCGGCAGAGGAGCCTACACCATAGACAGAGTTCTAGTCATGCTCGTACTCTGGTGTCACCATGGCCTGAGACACAGAGGCGGGGTGCTCATCCACCTCCCAGACCACGAGGCCTACCGCCTATAGAGCACTTGGACTTGAGGACAACCATAGCTCGGTAGGTTCAACAGCTTTGCTTTGTGGAGGTTGAGCAGTGGTTCCCACCTTAGTGGGACAAGAGAGCTTCATAGGGCTTCCACACTATGTTGTAGGAGGACTTCTATAATGTTTATGTCAATAGTGGACTTGCTTTCATATCTCAACGAGTGTGCCCCTTGGAAGCTATTGTGGCAGCTGGAGGAGAGCAGGTCTGTCCCCACCTCACCTTTCTGCCTGGCTTGGTAGATCTCTTAGGGTGGACTGGCAGGTATGTTGCTAGTTGGGTCAGAGAGTACTATGCCTCTTTGTGGATTGACCCCGATCACAGGTTCATTCAATTCTCCTTCAGAGGATGTGATCGCAGGTTATATAGCAACAGGGTCAGAGAGATACTGAGGATTCTAGAGTAGGCCACCAAGATCCACTAGATTTGCTATGGCCAGACACAGCCACCGAGATGCCCCCACGGTGGAGCAGTGCCACCTACAGAGTTAGTTAGAGCTTGCTTTTGAGAGCCATTCGGAGAGGGTTTGAGGTGCACTCTGGGTGCCCTTACTCCTACGGCCCATCTCCTAGACATGGTCATGAGGAGGACTTTGCTTCCTAGGGGTGGCTATCGAGAGGGATTGACTCGTATTTAGCTTTGGTTAGTCCACCACTTGATCTCTCAGACCGAGTTTGATATTTGGGATTTGATATTTTTAGAGATGGAGGACACCTTGGTAGAGGGCTTCAAGGGCCACCATCAGCTACCTTATGGCCATTGGATTTGCTTTCTTATCTACAAGGTAATTTCTCAGATGCCTCCTGAGGCAGTGGAAGAGTGGTGTGGCACTACTACTGAGTTCCCCGAGTACAACATGTGCCAGCTGATGGGTTCCAGTACTGGGAGTAGGACACCAAGGCAGCAGCGCTGCCAGAGGCCAGAAGTGCCAGAGATAGAGGCTGAGCAGGACAAGGCCATCAGGGCCATTGTAGAGTTAGAGCTTGCAAACTTAGAGGCACAACTGGACAACGAGGTCGAGAACGATCCGTCTGACAGTTCAGACGAGGACTACCAGCCTATTCCATGGATGCCCTCATGGGCTCACGATAGAGAGGCTAGTGTTTCCTGCTCAGCTCCACCTCAACCACCATAGACAGACCCTGCTCTGATTGCTATACTTGAGAGGATGCAATAGGACTAGGCATGTTAGGCATAGGCCACAACAACCGCTATTGTGCAGATGCAGACTTAGCAGGACCAGTTCCAGTTGCAGCAACATGCCTTTCAGCAGCAGTAGTAGGCTGTCCAGCAGAAGCTTCTCAATTTTTAGCAGACGACATTTGGTTTCATGTAGCATGTCCTTAGTTCTACAGGTGTTGCTCCTTATCAGCCGATGTTGTAGCTTGTTTCAATAGTGACTACTACCCCAGTGACTCTAGTGTTATAGCCAAGCGGCCTACAGAGTCAGGGGCAGCTAGTAGCATAGTTTGCCTCACCCTCCGAGCAGGTTTCTCAGTGGTTCGCTATACCAACGATAGAGCAGGCTTAGGGTTTCACACTGATCATTACTGGATTCACTCCTACTCAGAGTCAGTGTTAGTGATAGACACACCGGTTTCTAGGAGTTTGGGTGCCACTTTCAGTGAGATTATCGGACAGCCCACACCTCTAGAGTATCGAGTGGCTCTTACTACTACAGTAGCTCCAATCATAGGGACTATAGAGACGATTCCATCTTCTGTTGCGTTGTCTGAGCCGCCTCTGATAGTCACTCCTACACTTCAGGCCTCAACGACAAAGACAGCTTCAGAGCCATAGGGTCAGGCTATAGCTTTAGCTTCTACTTCCCAACTAGCCGATCTAGTTTCTGAGACTATGGAGCAGACCCAGACCGCTTCACTTATAGTTTTAGAGTCAGAGGGTCAGCCATAGCTAGCTCCAGCAGGTCCAATAGTTTTGAGTTTAGAGTTAGGTGATGATCCTACTCAGTTTTAGATCTCTCACCGCACCTTAGCGCCCGACTCGTTTGCTCATGTCCCATCAACCGACCCTTAGGTTTTGGTGCTTGACGCCAAAGGGGAGAGGGAGCGAATATGTTAGACTTAGGGGGAGCGTGTGAGATGGACTCGTTCTTTTGCGTGCTACTCTCATGCATATCATGTTTACTTTTTGTGCACTATGATATGTGTGATTGTGAGACTTATGTGACATGTGTGCTCTCTACTTTGATATATATATGTCATGTCACTTGTTTTTGCTCATTTGCTTTGCTTCCGCGTTCTACTCTTATCCAAATGAGCTTTATATTTCGTACTCTTGCTTAATTCATATCCTTTGAGTACATTATGTTGGCTTGGTTCGTTTAAGAATTCCTATCCCTTTGCTCTTATTGCCAATTGCTTATATGAACGAAGCATGTTGAAAACCTCACTCATCTCTTATACACATACTCGAGGATGTGTTGTCATCAATCACCAAAAAGGGGAAGATTGAAAGCATCTAGGCCCCTAGTTGGGTTTCGGTGATTAATGATGACACAAGATTACTATGACTAACGTGTGTTTTGCAGAGGCAAGTTGAGTTAGGTTATGCTAATGGTGATTGATTGGGCAATTATGGTTTTCATGCCCCTGTCGATGGAAATCGTTTCGGTTTTCAAAGGATGGACGATAAGGTTAAGGATGGACTAGTTCTAAGTGTCGTTTGACGTTGGAGAGACACTTAGAGTAGTTTAGGGCTTTATTTTTTCCTTTGGTCATACTATTAAGGCGGGTATGAACTAGTAGCTTGACCTAGGTGAGTCTAGTGTGTTAGGTGTGGTGCACACTTGTCAAACTTAGCACCACTAGTAGAGAAACAACTTTTGATCCACTTCAAAATTTGGCTTTAGTCCTGGTATTTTTTGCGCCCGGGACTAGAGAAACCTTTAGTCCCGGTTGGTAGCTTCAACCAGGACTAAAGGTCCCTGCCCAACGGCTACTGCGGCAGGCTTTTGCTGCAGGGGACCTTTAGTCCCGGATGGAGCTACCAACCGGGACTAAAGGTTAACTTTTACTCCCGGTTGGTCCCTCCAATCGGGAGTAAAAGTCTACTCCCGGCTGGAGGCTCTGTCCGGGACTAGAAAGGGACCTTGAGTCCCGGTTGCTGTCTCCAACTAGGACTAAAGATTTCCTCCTATATACCCCTTCTTCCTCCCCGAACCCGAGCCACTTCGAGCTCAGTGTTCTTGCTTCATCGCCGGCCTCTCTTCTTCCTCATCGCCGGTAATCACAAGATTTCTTCGATTCCTCCATCGATTCTTTGGTTGTAAAGGTTACCAACTTTATACTCTCATGTTTCATCAGTAGCATATCTGATTTTGTGGACTAGATATATGTGGTTTTTTATGGTGATTTTTTTATTTGTAAGCCATTTAAGCTCAAAATCACTTTAAAGTTTGCATATTTGGATGAAGGAAGGTTAAAGTAGTTATTCAAAACAAGTATTCAGCTTTCATTTCTAGCATGCATAGCACACTTCATGGTTTAGAGATATAGAGAATTTTAGAGTTTTTTTTAATTTTATTTGTTTATAAAATGAGAAATTTATATTATATTAAAAATGACTAAATGAGTATAGAGAGTAGATGGCAACTGCTTCTGGGTCCTCGGCCTCTCATCGGGTTCCAAAACGACTGAGGCCGGACCTCCCTATCATTGCATGCGGCAAGTGTGAGGAGAAGATTGTGATGAAGTACCGGGTGAGGAAGGAGTGTCCCAACAAGGGCTGTATCTTCTACAAGTGTCCGGATCGCAATGTGAGTTATTTTGTCGTATTTGATGATTATGGTTAATTTATACTTATTTTCATGATGATTGTGATTAAAGTTCTAATTTTTTGTTTTAATTTCAGTGGGATGACACTGGATGTTCAGACTGGTACTGGGAGGAAGCGTATGTTGAACACGTGCAAAACTCTCTTGCACAGGCGGCTACGGCGGCTGATGAGGCAGTGATCCTACGGAAGAAGCCCATAGATGTTGAACAAATGCATGATCTGTCTGTTTTAGTTGAGATTGGTCGCGAAATCCTTATGCTGCTGAAGTGTATTTTAGCTTTAGTTTTTTTAGTGGTAGTTGGGATTGTCTACATTGTAGCGAGACTTTCATAAATTAATACCTTGTGTGGTGGCATGCATGTCGTATAATTAACTAATTATGTTCTAGGTTTTAATATGGTATGGATGTCATATAATGTAGATGAGCCGGCATTGGATATACAATGCTGATCGCCGCTCCCAAGATGTGGCAGAACCTCCTAAGTTATAGGACCCACATGCACTTGTCACTGTCCAACGACCTTTGACAACTATGCATATGTTCTTGGTAACTTAAGAAGTCTATCGGGTGTCCTCGGGGAACCCCAAATCATCCATAATTTTTGAGCAGGATCACATTACAGAGTCATTGCAGTATTACAACATTTATTCAAATATATACATCAGAGTAAAATAGCGAAAGTGTTACGATAACTTAGTTTACAAACCAGTTGTTTCAAACCTTACAAACTAAGTTCGATAATTATTACAAACCATAATAGTAGTGGAGTGGCATATTTAACATAAACAAACACACAAAATAAAACTGTCCTACCCAAGGACCACACATTTACTTCTCATCGTCAGATTGAACAATAGTCATGCAGCACGATCCAAAATAGATCTGCTCATGAGGCTCACCTGCAACAAGGGTCAACGAACCCTGAGTACAAAAGTACTCAACAAGACTTAATCGAAATAAGAACTGATAAACTCAGGAATGCAGGCTCAGGGATTCAAGATATGGCTTTAGCAATAATCAAAGTAAATTTTGGCGTAAAAGCTCTTTAATAAAAATTCTTTAATTCGACATTTAAAACTTCATAAAATCCTATACAAAGCTGACACGATCCGTATGGAGATCATGAAACTTCATATCCAACACTTTCTCAAACCAGCCTCAAGTTCCAGTTATTAATACTACGATGATGAACAGCGAGTTGAGTCTCCATAACTGAGGAGCAACGACGATTCGAACCGATTAAACACCCAGCTGGAAATTTCAGACTACACGACATATGCAGGTCCCCGACCTACATATACCAACCTACCCTCAGATCCTCTAAACAAGAACGGGTCCGCACCACCCGAGAATACAGTACTCCACCATTCCAGCCCATGGCCACGTGGGTACACGCTATTCCCGCCATCTCTCCACTCCCAGTGCGCGAGTAGCCATTCTCGTACTAGAATCGCCAAGTTAAGGCTTACCGGAGTATGTGGTTAGTACTATAAAGTCTCACATCATGCAATTCAACAACAGTATGGACCTTAATCGACACAGACGGAAAGTACCCGCTCACAAGACCTTCATGTCTTATGGCTCTCACACACTGAGTCCGTTCGGTCTAAGTTTATTACTTCACATTCTCATATTTCATGATAACATAAGTAACCAAAGATCCATTTAAAACTCGCAGGTGACAGGTAATCACTCGACTAAGCATGACTAAGCATAACTAGTCATTTACAAATAAAACAGGTAATCAAGGTAGATATAGAAAGGCAAGGTTGGTAATGTACCAATTAGGTTTTCACTTGACTTCTAATCACTTAATGCAGTACAGAAAAGCAAAAGCGAAATTAATTTATAAAACACAAGGTAGGGTTGTATGCATCCGGAGCTTGCCTTCGTTGACGGAAAAGTCCGATCCCTACGACGTTCCACAAGTATTCGATCCGACCTCAACAGACGTACTAACCTCCTCAGCAACTTGATTAACTAACACGTGTTCACCTTTGTTCACTACACGTAGTAACAATACCATGTTTAATATGATGCGGAATACGAAACATGATGCTTGATGATGGATGCAAAAGTTAACAACTGGAATACAACTTTCCTTCGCGGTACAGTTACAAGTCAAACTAACTAAGCCTTTCTAGAATACTAACATCAATTGCCAAAGATCATTACCAACTAATGACCCAAGGACATCACTCAATCAAAAATTCAAACAAAACCTAAATCACTAAAGGTTACTATTTGCTTTTATGAATTAATTAATTAATTAATTAAGAATTATGAAATAAATCAACTTGTTCCAATTGACCTCAAAATTTTTGTAAATGTTCATCACATGATAACTAAGTGGCAAAACAATTTTCATAATTTTTTGGACAATTAAATGAGCCTAGAAAAATCATGGAAATCCATTTATTAATAAATTGAGCAATTTTCATCACATTCAAAAAGTACTGTAAAATAACATTTCATATTTTTATTAAATAATATACATCACAGAGAGGTCACACAAAAATTTTCATAATTTTTGGAGCTCTAAATCAATCTACACAAAAATAACAAAAACAGACACTATTTATTTATTCTAGAAAATAGAAAAATCTATTTTTGAACTACATAGTCACTGACATCCCGACCCCATATGTCATCTTCAACCTCAGGCTTTGACTCCGGCGACACGCGTGCTGACCGGCGATATCTCGCCGACGGCGAGACCAATGGTGACGGCCAAGGTACCAAAACACTACCCTCGACTAGGCACATCGATTTGGGGCACAAGCCGGACTAGCTACGGACTGGACCGAGCACTACACCGGTCATGGCGGCCACGACGGCGTGGCTACGCTACGCTGGCAACGTGAGACTTGTAAAGCTTAAACAGATGGCCCAGGAAGCATCAGCAGCTCACCCCAAATGCGACTGAGTAGAGCACAAGGCGGTCACGGCAGAGCAAGCAACGACGACGGTGGCGCTCTGGTGGCTGCGGTGGACAATTTTATCAAGCATCAAGGTACAAAGCACCACGGCATCGTGGCAAAACTGAATCACAGCTCGGCAAGGACAGAGACTCACCGCAATGCACTGGCCACGACGAAACGGGATCGCGGGTGAGGTTGCCGGCCGCGAGGAAGAAGGGCGTGGACAGCGAGTTCCCGGCGAAGTCAAGCGACAAAAACAGGTTGGTTGGGCGCACAAGTAGCAGGCGGAGCTATGACAAGCTTTTCAACGGCAGGAGTGCGCTAAAGCGACGGTGAGAGCTCGCCGGAGTTATGGCCGTGGCGTCGGGAAAACAGAGCAAGAGAGCGAGAACGAACGACGACGGCCAAGGCTAAATAGCGCGGCTCAGAAGCGCAAGGAAGCTACGATGTGGCCTTCACCGCGCTAGCGTGACGCCAAAGACGGCCACGACCGTGCCTGGAAGCAAACCGAAGGTCGTCGGCGGTGTAGCTTAGGCGGTGAACACTGTTCACAGAATTTATAGAATTGCCCTTCGTTTTCAAATTCAAATTACTCCCAATTTTGTGTAACAACTCAAAAATCTCCAAAAATAAAAGTTGTTCAAAATTCCAAGTTATACAACTTTGCTTTTATAACTAATCCCTAATTCGGTCTACATTTTGAAATGAACTTTTGAATTCAAATAGGGAACATTTAACGAATTATGCCTTTTTGAATTACTTCAAATTTTTCATAACAACTTTGAAAACTCCAAAAAACAAACTTTGTATAACTTGTCAGGCTCTACACTTTTGCTTTTGGGCTCAACCCCAAAATATGCTTAGATTTTGAAATGAGTTTTTAGGGTAGGATTTAAATGCTAAAATTCAGGGTTTTCTCGAAAATTAAAAATCCAAATAAACTTTGAACTTGAGTCAAACAATACAATTCAACACATACCACATAAATATAAACTTGTTTTAGTATATGCATCTCAAAGTTTTCACCAAATGCCAAATGCTTTGTAATGCATATGATGACATGTCAGGTTTTAGTATTTAAACACCCGAGGTGTTACACAAGAGTTCATTGAGGGCATGCATTCTTTCTTACGTGTGGCCGAGGCAAACAAATGCGATGGTTTCATATGCTGCTCATGTGCCATATGTAAGAATTTGAAGGAATATGCTAGCTCAAGGAGTCTTCATTCACACTTGTTGAAGTCAGGTTTCATGCCAAACTATATTTGTTGGATGAAGTATGGAGAAACCGGGGTTGTAATGGAAGAAGGTGAAGAAGAACAATGGGACGATGATGACATTATTGCTGAATATGGTGCCTTCAATGATACTGCAATGGGGGAAACTAAAGAAGAGGTAGGGGCAAAAGATGAGCCCGCTGATGATCTTGGTCAGGCCATTCGTGACACACAAAGAGAATGTGAAAGTGAAAAGGAGAAGATCAAGTTCGAGCGCATGCTAGAGGATCACAAGAAATTGCTATACCCAACTTATGATGCGGCGTAGAAAAAGTTGGGTACCACACTGGAATTGCTGTAATGAAAGACAAAGAATGGTGTATCTGACAAGGGATTTGGGGAATTACTAAAAATCCAAAAGAAGATGCTTTCGAAGGATAACGAATTTCCCAACACTACGTATGAAGCAAAACAGGTAGTCTGCCCTTTGGGATTAGAAATCCAGAAGATACATGCATGTCCTAATGACTGCATCCTCTACCATGGCGAGGAGTATGAGAAGTTAGATGCATGCCTGGTATGTCATGCATCGTGGTATAAGATCAGGCGAGATGACCCTAGTGATGTTGAGGGCGAACGTCCCACGAAGAAAATCCCTGCCAAGATTATGTGGTATGCTCCTATAATACCACGCTTGAAACGTCTGTTCAGAAACAAAGACCATGCAAAGTTGTTGTGATGGCACAAAGAAGACCGTAAGGTAGACAATATGTTGAGACACCTTGCTGATGGGTCCCAGTGGAGAGCAATCGATAGAGAATTCCTGGCGTTTGCAAATGACTCAAGAAACTTAAGGTTTGCTTTAAGTACGGATGGTATGAATCCTTTCGGGGAGCAGAGCAGTAGTCATAGCACTTGGCCTGTTACTCTATGTATCTACAACCTTCCTCCCTGGTTATGCATGAAGCGTAAGTTTATTATGATGTTAGTGCTCATCCAAGGCCCAAGGCAACCTGGCAACGACATCGATGTGTACCTGAGGCCACTAGTCGAAGAACTTCTACTTTTGTAGAACAGACCAGGAGTACATGTGTGGGATGAGCACAAACAGGAGCACTTTGACTTGTGAGCATTATTGTTCGTAACAATCAATGATTGGCCTGCTCTAAGTAATCTTTCAGGACAATCAAACAAGGGATATAATGCATGCACGCACTGTTTCGATGACATTAAAGGTATATTTTTGAAAAAATGTCGAAAGGTCGTGTACCTTGGCCATCGTCGATTTCTTCCTGCGAATCACCCCCTAAGAAAGAAAGGCAATCATTTTAAAGGTAAGGCAGACCACTAGACCAAGCCGGGCAACCGAACTGGTGAGGATGTACTCAATATGGTCAAGGATATGAAAGTAGTATTTGGAAAGGCACATGGTAGCGAACCTGTTCCGAACGACGCTGACGGTCATGACCCATGTGGAAGAAGAAGTCCATATTTTGGGAGCTACTCTATTGGCAAGTCCTAGAGGTCCATAGCACGATCGACGTGACGCACCTGATGAAGAATCCTTGTGTGAACCTGCTAGGCTTCATGGGTGTGTATGGGAAGCCTAAGGACACACTTGAAGCACGATAGGACCTGCGGTGTTTGAAAGAACGAGACAACCTGTATCTAGAGAAGACAGATGATGGATGCCATTACTTAAGTCCTGCCAGCTACACTCAGCAAAGAAGAGAAGGAAAGCATATTTGAATGCCTAGCAAGCATCAAGGTACCATCTGGATTCTCCTCAAATATAAAGGTATAATAAATGTGCCAGATAAGAAATTCCTAAACTTAAAGTCCCATGACTGCCACATGCTCATGACGCAATTGCTTCCAGTTGCATTAAGAGGAATTCTACCTCCAAATATACGTCTAGCCACCGTGAAGCTATGTGCATTCCTCAATGCAATTTCTCAAAAGGAAATCGATCCAATGGATCTAGCTAAACTACAGAATGATGTGGTTCAATGTCTTGTCAGCTTTGAGTTGGTGTTCCCTCCTTCCTTCTTTAATATCATGACACACCTCCTAGTTCACCTGGTCAAGGAGATTAGCATTCTCGGTCCTATGTTCCTGCACAACATGTTCCCCTTTGAGAGGTTCATGGGAGTCCTAAAGAAATATGTTCACAACCGTGCTTGGCCAGAAGGAAGCTTGGATTACGCGTCAGCACATGGAAACTTTCAGCGACTGGTTGTGAAAAGAATGTCAGGGTGATGAGAGTATTGATGAGCAACTGTATTTGTTGGCTAGGCAGCCATCGTGTCATATCCTCACATACAAAGGGTATGAGATAAATGGGAATACATTTTACACAGTAGCCCAAGATAAAAGGAGCACCAACCAAAATAGTGGTGTCCGCATAGATGCCACCGACCCTAATGGAAATAAGCAAACATATTATGGCCGCATCGAGGAGATATGTGAACTAAACTATGCACCTACTTTTAAGGTACCTTTGTTCAAGTGCCAAAAGGTAATGGCGACTGGAGGCGGGGTAGCAGTCGACAACCAGTATGGAATGACAACCGTGGACCTCAACAATATTGGGTACAAAGACGAACCATTCGTCCTTGCCAAGGATGTGAATCAGGTGTTCTATGTCAAGGACATGTCTATAAAACCGAAGAGAGGGAAAACAACAACGACCCAATCAATGAGCCAAAGCGCCACATAGTTCTATCAGGGAAAAGAAACATCGTCGGAATTGAAGACAAGTCAGACATATCAGAAGATTATGAAAAGGATGACCGAATTCCACCCTTCACAGTGAACAAAGACCCAAGCATCCAGCTAAATGATGAAGACACTCCATGGTTATGGCACGATCATAACCAAGCGATATACGTTAAGAAGAAGTTCACTACTGTGCCCGCTTGACATATATAGTGATGTTTAATAGTGTGTATTAGAAGTATTATGTAATAATTGTGAATTCAGAGATGTTTATTAGGTGTTTCCTTTTTTTCTATGTTCAGATTAAATTTGTGTTTGATGGTGGAATTTCCATGTCGCTTGTGGACAATGAGTGATGAAAAAAATGAAAAGATTTACGTTAAAATGATGTGAAAACAAATTTCCAATCGAAAACAAAAGTTTTAATGATTTAAATTAAACACTACATTTTTGCATTAATTAAATAGTAATTATTATTGACATTATGTTTCAATATTTATAAGAAAAAACAAAAAACTTTAGGTCACACAATTTTCCTGTGTGCAATAAAGCAAAAGTAAATCCATATTCTTTTAAAACAATTTTATGCCTTGTATTTAATTTACTGTGCAATTAACAAGACTTTAACATTTTATAGAAAGAAATATATAAAAAACAAATGGAGCTTGAAACGGGCGGGAAGTGAAACTACAACCCAACTTTAGTCCCGGGTAGATCTACCACCCGGGACTAAAGGTGGGCTGCATTTTTTGTGGCCAGCCAAAATACACCTTTAGTCCCCCGGGCATTTACATGAGCCAGGACTAAAGGTCCCTCCCCTATATAAGGCAACCGTTTCTTCTTCCTCCTCATTCTTCGTCTTCATCGTCCATCGCCACTGCCGCTGCCACCGCCCTCGTCATCGTCGCCCGTGGCCACCTCTTCGATGTCGCACGCCTCCCGCTGCCGCAGAACCCCATGCGCCTCCTCCACGACGGCCGGCCAGCCACCCCAACATCGCCCACCCCACGCACCACCAACGTCGCCGCAGAACCCCGCCATGCGCCTCCTCCGCGCCGGCCGGCCAGCTGCCCCAACACCGGCCGCCCCACGCGCCACCAACGCCGCCGGCCCGTACTGTGTATTGATATATATAAATTTGTTATATATATATATATATATTATAGAGTTATAAATTTGTATTGTTATATATATATATATATTTGTTATATATATATATATTAGAGAGTTATAAATTTGTATTTTTATATATATAAATTTGCTATACATCTATATTAGAGAGTTATAAATTTATATTGTTATATAGCTAAATTTGTTATACATATATATTAGAGTTATAAATTTATATTGTTATATATATAAATTTGTTATACATACATATTAGAGGTTATAAATTTGTATTGTTATATATATATATATTTGTTATACATATTAGAGAGTTTTAAATTTATATTGTTATATATATATATATATATTTGTTATATATATCACTTGCCAATAAATATTTCTAGAAAATAAGAAATCAAAGTTATGCTTTGAAGACTTGAATTTTTGAGTGTAGTTATTTAATTAATTTTAAGCACATGACTCGATCCATTTTATGGATATATGGTTTTTATTTTTTATAGATATATCTAGTGGTATAAAAGCTATATGGCTGCCCCAAGAGACAACATGGATGAAGAAATGATGGATATTATCAACACCGGCACTCAATTTACCGATGGTGACCAACAGGATATAGATGACAGGAGTCAATACCTGGCTCTTGAAAATAAGCAAGAAAATATTGTGCAAAAAAATACTGGCGAGGTGTATATATTTATATATATATTTGAATATTATATATATATTTGAATATCTATCATCTATTATGTGTACACATGATATTTATTTATTCTTTTTTATACGTAGCCCTCTAGATCGACGACCACAACGGCGAAAAGCAAAAATATTCGAGGCCCGAAAAAGACATTGGAGGGATGCTACATAATATCGGAATTCAATATCGAGACAGGCGAACCACTTGGTCCACATGTAAGGAAATTCGTGCAACACTATGGGTACCTTGTAAGGGACAGACTTCTGATCAGTGCCCGTGAATGGAAGCAAAAGATCAATGAGCCTCATGTTAGTTTTGTCTCTGATCTTGATAAGAATTTAATTTGGGATGATATCCTTCAACATTTCATGTTGCAAGCGGATGATTATGATGATATCAACGATGATGAATTGAAGGAGCTAGTTCAAAAGTGGGCTATGAAGAAGATGGCCACACAATTCCAGACTTAGAAGAAATCCCTTTACACGAAATATGTCAAGAAGAACCTAACGCCCAATTTCAATACTAGGGGCCCGCTCGTGAAGTTGAGGCCCTACTAGAATGATTTTGTGCTGTACAAGACATCGGAAGAGGGTGAGGAATGGGTGAGAAGGAACCAAGAGAATGCCCGACAGAAGGTATACCACCATGGCATGGGATCAGGTGGCTACGTGACTGCCATTCCCAAGTGGGAAAAAATGGAAGCGAACATTCTTGCCAAGGGTATCACACCAGAATCACTCAATTGGCCCAAACGCGCGAATAATTGGTTTTTCGCTCATGGGGGAAGACTGGACCTAGAGACCGAGAAGCTGGTTCATGACCCAAAACTCGAAAGAGCAACACAAAGATTTTCTTATGCTCTACAAGCTAAAGCTATTGGTGCGTTCAGGCCCAATAGAGAGAAGGATGAACTGACGTATGCCATCAGGACTGCTGAACACAGTGGCCGAACGAGAGGTTTAGGACGGAACATTTCTTGGGAGCATGGTTTCCCTAATGATAGAGATACCTACAGAAGCCGATAGAGAAGAAAGGATGAGGAAGCAGCGCGGATCAACAGGTTGGAGGAATATGTTCGTGAGTCACGATAGGCGTTGCTTTAAGCACAGGAGCGTGAAAAAGACATGCAAGCTAGAATGTAGGAGGAAATCATAAAGCAAGTGCAAATAGCAATGAGTGCCCAAAGGCAGGCATCAGATCTAGGAATCAACATTAATATTAGCCCCCTGATCAGTTGAAAAACAGTTGCGCTTCCATGGAGTTGCCAAATCAAGATGACGCAATGCTATGTTTCCCCATGGATGACATCACTGCACCATTTACATCATGTGAGCTATATATTCCAAAAGGGAATGCCACAATCATGGTGGCTCTTGGTGTTTTTTCTCCTCCAGATCCTATCAAGACACCAAGAATCCATGGGGCAATAATACCACCTGGATATATTAGCGTCTCAGTGGATAGAGTTAACAAAGGTTTTAGTGATCTGGCTCTTGACATTCCAGGAGGTGATGGGGATAAGACTCTAGGAGAAACAGAGAAGATTCATACTATGACGCAAGTGCTACATCATTATTCCTGGGGTCTCTAGTCCACCGCCGCTTCCTCAACTGCCAGACAATAGGTGTGGACAAAAGTGAATGAAATAATTTTTTCACTAATTTTCTATTGAAATGCATGATTAATAATAACAATTTCTTATAACTAATTATTCTTTTTTGTACTCACACAGCAGGGCCTCCACCAACCTAAGTCCAATTATTCAATCTCTAGATCATCATAGTGCTCCGGGCAATGATTATGCAACGCCGCCACCGCCGCCACCTCCAAGGAGGTCTCCAACGCCTCCAAGGAGGTCTCCAACGGCTGCCCCGCCTCCCTTGATGACCAAGAAGCAGCTAGCTCCTAAGAGGTCCGTCCCGCAAACGAAGTCGTTGGCCCACCATCCGGCAAAGAAGAAAGCCTCCTCTAATCCAGTTATTCCCCCAAAACTGTCTTACGAGAAAAGTGAAAAAGAATTAAATGCTGTAGTACAAAAAGATGTGAACAGTTTCTTTGAAAAAGTAAGAAAGCAACGAGAAGCGAGGGAGAACCCAAAGAAACCGTACTTCTACCTACCTCCAGATCTTCTAAGAAAGAAGGTGGACCAGAAAAAGCGGGAATCTCAAAAGACCCTGCCAAAATCGGACTACGACCGCTCTCTCACCAAGTCATTTGAGGCGGCGCAGAAAAAGACTAGAGTAGGGAAAGGTGTTGCACAACTCGGACAACAATCCCAACAATCAGTCCCCCTCTTGTCATTCATAATTAAAATGGTTCAAACTTAGACTTACTGGACGTCGATTTTGAGGACCTGGTTCGGTTTTACGAGGATACTGGTTTGGACCTTGCCCAAGTGCTCGCTGAAGGACCATCTGCTCTGAAAGTGGATCCTTGGAAGAAATTTGAACATAGAAAGAGTCTATAGAACCCTGAGGCCTCAGGTGAACTAGGTACGCAAATGTACTTGCTAAACAAGTGGTACATGGCGGCGTGTGAATGGGGAGAGACAACCTTTGTTTCTGTCAGAGTTAGAAACCAACATTACTTCTGTGGCGATGACGTTATATATGTCGAGTTTTTAGAATTACACCAACTATGCCACCTGGACTCTCTCAACAAAAGTCTCATTAGCTGCTATTGTCTGTGAGTCTGATTATTTTCTACTATTAAAGTGTATATATAAAGCTACATGTATATATATAAATTATATATCCTCACACTATATTTTTATATATGCAGATATGAGATGACAGAACTCAGAAAGAGAAAGGATAATGATGTTGGTTTCGTTGATCCAAATATCGTATTCAAACACCCTAATCCCCCGCCTGAATGAAAAGTTGAACTCAAGAAAAATCTCATGAGGTTCTTAGTGAACCAACAAAACAAGGACATACTCTTCCCCTATAACTTCAAGTGTTAAATAATTAATGTCGATCATATGGACATTTGTTCAATTATTTGCTTACTAGCTAAGCTATCTCCCATATATATATATGTTGACTCTAGTTAATGTCGATCATATTTATGTATAAAAACATATGCAACAATCATTGGATATTGATGGTCATCGATATGGCCAATAGTCAGTTGAGCATCTTAGACTCGTTAAGAAAAGAGCAAACAGAATACCAAGACATGATATATATTATCCAAGGGTAATTTGGTCTCTCTAGCAACTATATATACCCCGATCTCTTAACTGCAATAATTATTAAAGACCAAATTAATTTTTTATTTTATTGGGCGCAGTGTTTGGAAAAGTTTCATTGAGGAACACCACATAAAATATTGCAAAGCGCCACTGGATGTAATCGCACACAAAGTAAGTACTAGCTACATTTATATATATAATTCAATTAACACCATGCATGCTTTCAATTCACCGGATCTTTTTTCTCGTAAAAGTGGGTTCTGAGGCAAGAACAGGGAACCAACTGCTACGGATACTATGTTTGCGAGTTCATCATGGCATACTCAAAAAGAACTCCTAAAGAGATCATCAAAGTACATTATATAAATATATTCATATATTCACAATTTCTTTTATTGCGCATATATATAAGTAATCACGTGACCAACACACACATATATATATATATTAATACTTTTCCTTTAACTTTTATTGAAGACTCTATGGTTGAAGGAAAAAAGTCATACGACGTGACCAACTGAAAGCAATTCAAGAGACCATAGCAGGATTTCTTAATGACTAGGTCTTAAACCCCGCCGACGAGTTCTATAATGACATGAACGAAACATGAAAGCCAAACCAGATGGAGTGAATTTGTTATCCCAAGGATATAATAGAATATACAATGCAAGCTTTATTTGTAATATATATACATATTATATGTACATAAAATAACGTACAATATATGTATATACATGTAATATATACGTTAATTTCATACTTTAGTTTGTATAAAATGTTCGAACATTATAAGCGTATATAATACGTATATTATTAGCAGCGTAGAATGCGTATTTAAAAACCTATTCGAAAACCAAAATGAATCATCAATTGAAAATAGAAACAAAAAAACAAAAAAAAACCTTTAGTCCCGGTTGGTAATACCAACCGGGACTAAAGGGCCGGCCCACGTGGCCAGACCGGGAGGCCTCTTTAGCCCCGGTTGGTATTACCAACCAGGACTAAAGGTGGACCTTTAGTCCTAGACCTTTAGTCCCGGGCGAGAAACTGGGACTAAAGGAGGGGCCCTTTAGTCCCGGATTCGTGCTCCCAGTTGAGAAACCGGGACTAAAGGGGTTTCCCAACCGGGAGTACAACTTGTTTCTATACTAGTATACTAGGTAGCTTAGGGACAGCCCAAAGATCAATTGGAGTCAACTTCATTCACAAAGATTGTTTATTTGGAAGTGATTTGAAGCAAGATAGGAGGACCGGACGCATGGTGATGCCCTGACCGAACTCGGTCCTAGTGAGTCCGATGAGTTTATGGCGTGCGCTGCAGGGGTAGAAGGACGATCGAATGCTGGCGCAAAGCTAGGACCGGATGCGTAGGTGCCACCATTGTAGCTGCGGGGTCTCTGTACTAAGAAGGACTGGACACTGAGAAGAAATAGTGACTGGACACGCGCGTGTGTGAGTCCAGTCAATAACAGAATGCATCTAGAGAGGTTTTTCAAGGACTTGACGCGTCAGGTCAGGGTGGACCTGACTCCGCGGTGAGTCTGGTCACTCTAACGGTCGACTATTTGTGCTGGCGAGTTTGTAGCCATGGTGTACTGACCAAACGCATCTGGTCACATCGACCAGTGTGTCCGGTCACCCCGAAAGTTGTTGAGTTGGACCCCAACGATCATGTTTTGAATGGGGGTGTACAAATACATCTCATACTCGTCCATTTCACCTCTCTTGCCCATTTGTTCAGCTGAGGAAACACTTTGGAGTGCAAGGGAGAGCAAGAGCCTAGTGAGGTGATTGAGATTTCATAATCTAAGATTAAGGACCTTATTAGTGCATAGGGAGTAGCAAGTGTGCATCCACCTTTCTCATTAGGCTTGTCTTGGTCAAGTGAGAGTTTATGCTTGTTACTCTTGGTGATCTCCATCACCTAGACGACTCGGTAGTGATAGGAAGCTTGGTGATAATCCAACAGAGGTTATGGATCACACCAAGCCATGGTGTGAGCGGTTGTGGACGATTTACCACGATGGAGTGTCATAGAATCAGCCCATAGAGAGCACTTGATCCTTGCACGGATCAAGGGAAGCTACACCCTTGCGCGGGTGCTCCAACGAGGACTAGTGGGGAGTGGCGACTCTTCGATACCTCGGAAAAACATCGCCGCGTTCCTCTCCCTCTCTTTACTTTGAACATTTACATTTGAGCAATTCAATTCATATCTTTACATTCTTAAAATTGTCATGCTAGAGTAAGATTGAAACTTAGAGTGCAAAACTTTTATGTGGTAGAACAATTAAAATATTTTTAGGCACAAGGGGGTGAAATGGGTTAAATGTAGGGCTTAATTATTGCAAGAAATTTAGAATTAGCCCAATTCACCCCCCTCTTGGACATCTTGATCCTTTCATATACTACCTCCATTTTTTTTTCATACTCCATCCGTTCAAGAAAGAATGTAATTGTAGCACAGTGTCATGGTTTAGTATCTTAAGTTCGATCAATTATAGATAAAAAATTATCAATATTTATGATATCAAATAAATATTATTAGATTAATTATGAAATATATTTCAATAATAAATTAATTTGGAGCCGTAAATATGAATAGTATACACTAGAAATTTGATCAAACATGAATTGATGACACGTAACCCGTAATTGTATTTTTTTCTAGACAAAGGGAGTATGTGACTGATCATTTTCTTAGTTTTTTTTTTCTGTTTTCGTTTTGACTATTCCTTTTTTTAATATAAACTTTGTACACAAAAACCCAAGTGTATACTACCAACTAGCAAGGTGGCCCGTGTGGGTGGCTTTTCTTTCATCGTAATAACATCTAGATGTTTTGAGTTCAATTTTTTTAAAGATAGTTGTTTATTTGTAAATTTTCTTCTCTCTATGCACATGATGCTTATATTAGCATACACTACAAATAGCTACAACCAACCAATTCATTGTCTTAAAACTATTCTCAATTCTCATCTCCAATTCCTTATTTTCCCACTCCTATCATGTGGTTGTGCATTTTGAGTTGAAGCCAAACCAAGGAAGACTTAAGTTTCTTTTTAGTGAGCTCAGTTTATTGATAAAACCAGTATCCGAATCTCTAGAAATATTTTCCCATTCCTTGGTCCTCTTGTAAACTTAAACTTTGGTTAATCCCGATTCCTTTTCAATATTGAATTTAGATATTTTTATTATAATTTATATCGACTATTCATTTAGTTTTTTCTTGCCAATTAATTTGAAGATCAAACTATTAATTTTGATCACTTTTATTTAAATTTTGCCTTTACTAATTGTATTTTATATGGATACTCTATATATAGGTACATTTCTTCCCAACTCGTAAATCAAACTATTAATCTCCTTAATATATTATTCTGAGTTTACTATAAATTAATTGTATTATGTATGGTCTCTTTGGTTCACTAAATGAGTGTATCTGAAGCAAGCTCATTGTATCAAGCTTGAGCTTGTTAGAGGATTAAGTCGCTTGATCCGAGTTCAGAACCACCTGAGCCTACCCTAAGTTTTAAGCTTTGCTAAACGACATGCCCGTTGACAGCGATGCCTGTTGTTACTTAGTTAATCTCAGGATCTTCCAATACAGTCTTTGGGAGGTGTTCATATTTCGCAAACAAACTAAAAAATAAGAATTGTTTTACATGCATATAAATTCATTTTCAACATATTATTTTGTTTGTGATATGTTAACAAACTTTCACACAAGTTTGCCAAGCACATAGAAGTTTCCGTTTAGAGGAAAAAAAATAGTTACCTTTTTGTTTCACCCATGCCATCACGAATGACATGCACACAATCTTTTACTTGACCAATTTCGCACCATACTCTCCGGCATCATATTTTGCCACGTCTCCGGCATCATATGTGGCCACGTCATCTATATTTTCTTCACCGTTTGATCTAATTCGAGGTACATCTACAGCCATTGATTCCTTTGCAAGTGCAGCCACTAATCTAGAAAGTACGTCATATGTCCAGAACGGTCATGCATAGGCTTGGGTTCGCTGCCAGGAGCGTGCAAGTCTCCAACCCGCGCTACTCCCGCTGCGTCAACTGAGCCCAGCCTCGCCCCCAGACCCCGGGCAAGAGCTACCTCCGATGTAAGCTCCAGCCATGACAGCGAGCATGCACGAACAAGCCGCGCCGGCCGCCGGTGGCCGGCCTCTTCCATAGCAGTCCTCCGGGACCTGATCACCTGACACCTTCCACAGCGACGCAAGATTAAGGTCATCCTCGAGACGCCGCACCCCGACGCCCATGGATAAGCGCTGGCGCAGCCGCGCAGAGGCACGCGGTACTCGCGGAGGTGAGCATGCAGCGACCTGCTGATGGCCGGGAACAATCGAGGGCTTGCGTTGCTCGATCTGCAGACTGGGGGAAGAACCTCTGGACCAGATGGAGAGACGCGCGACAGCGGCTCGATACAGTGGCAGGCTGACAGTGGCGTTAGCTCGATGCAAGGGTGCGGCAGGTAGAAATGACTTGGAGGAGGCACACATACAGTACAGATTTGGCCCGGGAGCGAGCAAATCCAGCCGTGTTGCTGCTGCTCGATAAGTAACAAGATTTTACACCAAAACTCCATGGTCTTCAGCATTAAGCTGCCAGCCTTTGATAATTTGATTAGTCGATCGATTCTATCCTTAAGTAGGCGCCAAAGGTTTGCATCCTTGTATTGCTTCAAAATTTCCCTCAATTAAATATCCTGCTCTTGCACTTCCAATTTTGCTTTTCTTCACAGTATGGCTCACTTCACTTTCAGATACCATGCAGGATGTGTCCCTCTTCTTTATGTCATTGCTCTTATGTCTTTGGTTTCTAAGTTGCATCTATAATCATTGACAAGCCACTTAATTAATTTCCTGGCCAGAGCACAAATGTTTTCCCCGATAGGTAATTATCCTTTGATCCGTGTACATTTAAATAGTGTAATTTTGTTTTTGTTTTCCTTCTTTTAAGTCTGCTGCATACTTTTTCCACGGATTAATTCTTGATGAGGAAGAGACTGAAGTCCAAAGGGATGGCCATAGCTGCTGTGCAAGCATCTGAAGAATAGATATGTAGTTTCAACTTGTGCTACAAATGCTCCGAATAAAACCATCCTTGCAAGCCCAAAATTGCAGACCTTGTATATCCCTTATTTCTATCGTTTTACATGTTTTCTTATGTTGAAATATGCTTCCAGAAAATCTACAATTGATGAATTTCTGAGATATGCTTTCATCACCTCCTCCGGGCCTTTTCCAGCATCGGTAACATAAAGTTTGTTTTTTCAGTATCTCTGCACTTATATTTATCCACAATAGTGAAAACACCACTGGCCATCTCAAAGGTGGCGTGGCAACGCCGCGCTCTGAGTTTTTCGGTACCTACTAACTTCCAATGTTTTATTAATTTTTTGGTAACCCTGTTTCTATTATTATTTGTTGAAGTGAACTTATACCCACTATACGGCCGCCTGTTCCAACTAAAAAATATATAAATATTATAAACTCATAAATGAATGCATGTTTAGTCTTATATCGTTGTCAAATGCCATGTTCGCTTGGCTGATAAGTCATGGCTAAAAGTATTGTTGGCTGATTTATTGTGAGAGAAAAATATTGTTCGTCTACTGAAAAAGTACGGCTTATAAGCGGAAGAAAGTCTCCAAGAACGTAGCCATCATTTCAAGAAAAATCACGAGAAACAGCAGGAGTAGTTTTAAATTTTGAAATGATGTCATACAGTAAATGAAGTCAGAGTGTTTTGACAGCCGCCGTAGAAAACCCTACCCGTATGTATGGCTGTATCGTCGACATACGTAGAAATATGCTCCACGTAGACAAAGAAATGGGAATCCGCCTCGTGCGACCGGCGCGGCCCGCGGTATCTTTCCTACCAACCAACCACCAACCACTACTTACCCCATCTGCTAAGCCGGCCCCACCAGGCGTCCGACCCCACCTGTCATCATCAGGGACCTCCTCGCATATGTCCGCATCTCTTTTGCTGCCCTCCCTCCCCTCCGTCCGCCGCCAAGATCCGTTAAGTTGAAGACTTTCCTCATCGCTGCCGCCGCTCCGCTTGCCGCCTTCTCCTCCTCCTCCGGCGACCTAGAGAGAGGGGCAGGGAAGAGAAGGGCGCGACGCTGGCTATCGAGTAGGCGGGCGGGCGGGCTGGTGGGCGGAGATGTTCCTGGTGGACTGGTTCTACGGGGTGCTGGCGTCGCTGGGGCTGTGGCAGAAGGAGGCGAAGATCCTCTTCCTAGGCCTCGACAACGCCGGCAAGACCACGCTCCTCCACATGCTCAAGGACGAGGTCGGGATGGAATATCTCTTCTGTTTTTCCCCCAAACTACCGCTGTGTGTTGGTTCTTCCAGGGATGGTTGGATGGGCTGAATGGCTTGGGTTAATATGTCTACCAAAAAAAATAAAAAATCCCCTTTGAGCTATACGGTCGTTGCTTTTTGTGAATTGCGGAGTTCTATTTCGGTTTGAAACGCCCACAGTTTTAGTTTTGGTGAGACTTGGAGGAATTGTGATGATCTGGTGGATCCTTGTGTGTTACTTACCTCCGTGCAGTTTCAGGGGGAATTCTGCGGTACTGTGGCTATATCCTTTAGGGAGTAAAATCGTAGAGGCCTAAGCGCAAATAGAAGTGGACGAGCGCGCATTTCTTTAGGTTCAGGGTTTTTGTTTCCACTCCGATTTTAGTTTTCTACCCCTGTATAGATGTCCATTTAAAGGGTTGAGTGTTCTTTGTCATTTTTTTATGTAACAATTCAAAGTATAGCCCTTCTTGATTCAAGTGCATGCCTTGCAAAAGTGATACTGGAAATCTCTCAAAATTGTGGACTGAGAACAATTCGATCATATTTCATTTCCTACTCTGGATAAGGTTTCCCTTTGAGGATAACATCTACAGAACAGTACCTTTCCCCAGATTTGGAAGTACAGATTTATGTTGGTATCGGGGTTGCCTTGTTTGGTATGGCCGAACCATTTCTTTGATCACTGGATTGCTTTCTAGTAGACTTGAAAAGGTTCCATGCTAAGTTGCACGGATACGGATACGCGTATCGGTATCGGAAGGATATGGATACGCGGACACGGCAATTTCCTAAGAAACCCGATACGCGGATACGTTTTACTGTTTTTTTAATAAATATAGATAATAGTGCATATTAAAATTGTGAAAGAGTGAAAGTAGTAAATTACCTTGCAATCTCCATTCTTCAAATCTTCAATTGTCAATTCTCGAGTTCTCCAAGACTCCAGGTCCAGAATTTGCACAGAAAAACCAAGTAACCAACTATCAATCAATTTATTACTAAAACTTGACTACTTGAGTATTCAGTAATCAGTAGTAGTTCAGTACATCACCTTGCCAATTGCAGTCTTGCAGATATCCAAGTCCAGAATTTGAACTCTGAAGTAGACAGGAGATGAGGAGAGGAGAGGACAAAGGAGTACTGTAACTGCTATTTAAAACTGATAAGTGATAATAATAAAACATTGCAATTAACCACTTAAGATACGTATCGACGGGGTAGTGCCAACTTGAACTGGCTCTGGCTGCCTTCCCTTCTCCTGCGGTGGAATCACCAGCGGCTGGCCTGGCTGCAGCAGTTCTTCAGTGGAAAGATGGGAAAGGGAAAGGGGAAATGGAAGCAGGAGCAGCAGCAGCTAGCGGGTAAGAGGAGCGAGGCGAGCTGAAGCCTGGAGCCTGGAGCGGAATCGGCTCCGACAACGCAGCAGCGTCGATCGGCCATCCAACGGTAGCTACACGCAGCTTACACGGAAGAGGAGCGCTAAAACGGATATTCCACCAACCATTTACCAGAGTCCGTCAGAAAATCACTCGCAATGAGCGAGGGTTCCATGCGCCGCCGCCGCCCCTCCTCGCCGGCGCTGGCAGCGCCCTTGCCGGACAACGACGACCTCCTCCGCGAGATCCTCCTTCGCCTCCCGCCGCTGCCGTCCTCCCTCCCCCGCGCCAGAGCCAGAGCCAGCCGCTGGTGATTCCGTCCGTCCGCTCCGCACCAGCCCAGCCAGCGATGGATGGGGACGAGAGGGAGGAGGATGAGAAGGATTTGGCAGTCGGCGCGGCGACCTTCGCTCCGGCGACGGGTGGGGACGGGACGGGGAGGGGAGGTGAGCACGAGGCGGAGGCTCGTCGCTGGCGAGTAGGGACGCCGGCGAGCGGAGGCGGGCGACGAGCGGGGGATGCGCCGTCACCGCGCGGTGTTGCAGCGCGAGTCGCGGCCTCGCGGGCGTGAAGGAGTGCGGGCATCGCTGGCTAGGGCGTCGGAGACAGGATATGCGACTCTGTTATTAGGCCGGGCCGTATCCCATAAGGCCGATACGTATCAGCCCACGTATCCAATATTCGCGAAAATTATTAAAATTCGGATACTCCAACGATACGTATCCTTGGCGTATCGGACACGTATCCGTATCCGATACGTATCGGATACGCGATACGCGCCTTCCTGGACGTATCCGTGTAACATAGGTTCCATGTTTTGTAGAATCAGGGTTGCCTTGTTTGGTGTGCCTTAACCATTTCTCTGAGCTCTCTGGATTGCTTGCTAGACCTGGAAAAGTTCCATGTTCTGAAGAATAGTTTGCTTCTTTCAGTTATGTGGGCTTAAGATTCCATATCAAATTTCTGGAATTCTAGGGTGTAAAACCTAGGGAAAGGTTGTTTCTTTCATTCAAAACTTCAATTTTAGATCTGTTACTTGTACAGTTATCGCTATTATAACAACTAGAATCCTACTGAAAAATTGTATGTGCTGAAGCTAAGCATATAGCAAAGGAAAGTTCTATGCAGTTTATGTTTAACATCTGTAGGCTCATGGAATTTTTATTTGGGATCTGTGTTTCTTTTGGCAGAGATTAGTTCAGCATCAGCCTACGCAATATCCAACTTCTGAAGAGCTGAGTATCGGGAAGATCAAGTTCAAGGCATTTGATTTAGGAGGACATCAGATTGCTCGCCGTGTTTGGAAGGATTACTATGCTAAGGTCCCACCTTCCTCTCTTTTTTTTTTGTTTTTCCTTCTTATTAATAACTTGGTGTGTAGTTGTATCAATGTGTTCTTCTCCTATGCTTGTGATTTCTGGTGGTTTCATGCTATCCTTTTGTAATTCTCCAGTTCCGTAATTTAGAAGTACTAGTAGCCATGCTTCGTTTCTAGTGATAAATGTTTTAGTTGGCATCATTATCAGAGGACATTGAATATGTTGGCCTTCACTTTTGCTCCCACTTGCAGTACCTGTTGCTTATTACCAGATTTTTGGTCAGTGGGCTTAGTGCATACAATAGTAAGTAGCCCATTGCCCACTCCTATATGCTAGTCACCTTGGTGCAGCCATCTAACTTTTAGTTTGTTAGTGGGAGATATGCTTGATGGTATGTAGATTCCATGATCTTTTGGAATTATGCTCTTCTGGACTTCTGGTTTTGCCTGTTTTTTTGTGCCCAACTAGCATTTATTCTTGCAAGTAATATTTATACTTTTCATCTTTTTTAGCTTTCTATTGTTCGATGAGGTGGTGGAGCTGGCTTAGTCATTGGGATATTCTTTTGTAATATGATGGGATATTCTTCTGTAATATGAGAATGCTAAATAAAGTGATTATATGCCAATATAGAGAAACATTTGAACTAGAGTCTGGAGTTTACTCTAGGTAAAAAGGCAGAGGATAAAGGTTTGAAGATGGGGGAGGTATAGAGAGGGATCCAAGGATGGGTAGGGTCCAGAGAATGTCCAAACTAGAAACTGCAAATAAACTAAGCCCGCAAACAAGAAACTAAGTGTGAGTTCCTGATAGAAGAGACATTAGGAATATGAGACAATTAGGAGTGCCTGACAGAAATGCATCTTCCTTGCAAGGTGCTCATAGGGAGGACTTACATTGCTACACCTATGCCGAATTTGTTATGTTACTACACTTGGATTGCTACTACCTATTGTCTTGGATGAAAACAAAGCTGTTTCCTCCGCTTCAAATGTTTGACTTTATATGTCTAAATTGAACCTTAGAAGGTACAGGGTTTTAGTGAGGTATTTGGATTTGGGAAATTGTTTCTTAGATAAAGCATTAGGTCCCCACTTTATATCCAAAGCACTTTTGGTTTGAAGCATATCTTTACCAAAATCATGCAATGATCAGATGACTGATGAAACATATCCTACTATGGCACTTCCTTAGAGATTCTGCTTTGGTGTCCTGCCACATACTTGTATTTGTATAGCCTACTTTTGTTATTCTTCATGATCAAATCTTGACTTCCTAATTTACTGTTTTACTGTGAATGCTGGTGGAACTGGACGTGTGTGCTTTCGACATCTGGTTTGCTGAACCTTCCTGTTTTCATTCTGATATAGGTGGATGCAGTGGTCTACCTCGTGGATGCCTATGACAAGGAGCGGTTTGCTGAGTCAAAGAAGGAGCTAGATGCGCTCCTGTCAGATGACTCCCTGGCCACTGTCCCATTCCTGATCCTGGGGAACAAGATCGACATCCCTTATGCCGCTTCAGAGGAGGAACTCCGTTACCACATGGGGCTGAGCAACTTCACCACTGGCAAGGGCAAGGTTAACCTGGGCGAGTCCAACGTCCGCCCCCTGGAGGTGTTCATGTGCAGCGTTGTTCGCAAGATGGGGTACGGCGATGGGTTTAAGTGGGTGTCACAGTACATCAACTAGTGTTAGCTACCCACCGTGGTACTCCCTGTACCTTAGCTACCACAAGAGAGATAGGGAGCTAGCTGTCTGGTCATGGTTGTTCATGGTGCCAGTACATATGTGTTCATGGAAGTAGTACAAAATCTGGGATCTTGTGCCAGTTTTTTCGTCTGTTACAGTGTGATCGTGGAAGAGGAGCGCCTTTTATACTTCATTGCTGGAGCCCTTTATTTCTTGCTGTCTACTTTGTTTTTCTTTTTCATACCTGACGTCAGTGTACTGAATTTGGGGGAAAAGTACAGTTGGACGCCTTCCCATGAAGTGTTCAATTTTTGCTGACCTTAGGCCTTCCACGGTGTGAGAGTGCAGCCTCAAAAATAATGGGTCCCATACCTGAAAAGAAGACATCACTCTCCCAGGCTACAGCGTGATGGCGTGATGGCACTACTTGCCAGGCCCAACAGCACTGACACAGTTTGTCCTTCTCCCCAAGCCTGGACACACCTCGCAGCATGATTGGATGATACAAATAAAATATACATTTTTACAAAGTTGGCACTGCAGCAACTACTTGCTCCGTTTCCAAAATTTCTGGCATTGGCATCACTTGTTGCAGCGTGCGGAGTGACTCCCGAACACTCTCTCTCATCTGCTAGCATCACTCTGGAACAACACTGTGGAGGGCCTTAGACAGCTTGTTGGATTGTCTCCGGTCGAGAGGATTGAAGGAGATTTTGACTTGTAACCAATTCCCTCGGATTGAAGACTAACTGAACAAGCCCTAAAGGTGGTCTTGGGTCGTAGGATGTCCGGGGATTGCGAAGGTCGTGATGAAGAAGATGACTGGATGAGCATTATATCAAATGCGTCAGACCTTGAGCGGTGAAAGTTGCATCGACCCTGAGTGGTGAAAATTTTCAGTCGTTAGTGATAATAACTAAGCCTTTGGAGGGTCACTCACTGTCATTTATGTGGTGTGAGAGGAGGCTAGGATTAAAGATTTTGTGAGAGAAGGCTAGAGTTAGAGATAGATGAAACTCTTTGATTTGAGCTTATGTTCATTTTATTCGATTTGACTAGCGCTAGAAGTGGTTTGTGATCGCACATCTTAAAGCAATCCAAAGATGAATTCTGTGTAAGCTTGTTCACTTCTTTCTGAATCTGAAATTTGTTATTTTCGTGATTTTCGGAGTTATTTTTGGGATTTTAAGGGCTTTTGGTGCTATGATATATGCTCCCCAAATGTTTTAGGGTTTTCCAGATTTTATGGTGATGAAAAAACCTCAATCCTTTCGAGAGTTCTCTTTTGGAATGGAGCACTCATGGTATGGCAAGGTTCGGAATTTTATGTTGGTGACAAAATCTCAATCTTTCCAGGAGATGTCTGTTGAAATGGATCACTCATGTTATGGCAAGGTTGTGGTTGGGAGTTCTCTGTTGGAATGGGTCACTTATGGTATGACAAGGTTGTGATTCTAATTTTGTTTCAATCAGATTTGATTTGAGTTATTTTCAGTAGAGCTCGGGTGGTTCTTTCTACAGGCTGCTTTGTTTTTCAACAGTTTTTCGTTTCCTCTGTGATGGCATATAGCAGCTGTCCTTTCTAGTCTGTCGAGTCTGTTTCTGCTATTGCCGATTGCAATTGAAGGGTGAAAGTACCAAACATTTGAGTAATTTCCGCTAGATTTCTTGATTAGTAATTTCGGGTTTGTACTGGACCTAGAAGCCAGGCTGTTGAGGGCCTGTTTGGAACATGGAATTTCACAGGATTTATATAGATATTTCAAAAGAATCAATTCAGTTTCACATGAAAACACAGAAACAGGGGGGAAAAATCCCATGTTTCAAACAGGCCCTAAAATTTTCTTCATCAGTGCACCTCTCTGTCGTCTCTTCTCTGTTTTTTGGCATTCTTGCAGGCCCTGCAGGTTCCCATTAGCTCATGCAGAGTACTAGCAGATAGTAGCACAGCAGCAGTTCGGCAGGAGAAGCAGCAGTCCAATGTTCGCTTGAATTTATCAGCCTGTGTTTTTCTCTTACAACAAATCAGCGAACGGTACTTTTTAGCCTGGCTTTTCAACAAAGCGAACAGGGCAGTGTGAACTCGGTTTTTACCGCAGCAGCAACAACTTCATTCAGGACCAGGAGCTTTCTGAGTCTCATGTTCAGAGTAGTTCAGCAGCTCGACAGCTTGTGTCTGTAGCTGTACCGCACCAACAACTTTCTGTCTACAATAATCATTCATGATCTGTGCGCATAAGCCATTATACTCCACCGTAGCATGTTTTAATGTTTAAGCATTTTTTTCTTTGCTACAGTGAACGTTATCATGATCTCTTGCATGAGCTGTTGTCCGATTTATTTTGTTTATTCATAGCTGCTGGTCACTTTGGGTTACCCTAGCTTTGTAGCTCGGTTTAATTTTGCATAATTCATTAGAGGTTATGTTAGCCTACTAACTAGAAAGTTGTTTATTCCATGCTTTCTTGGTTTGCAGCGACGAAGCCAGCGGTGGGGCTAGGGGGGCTTCAGGCCCCCCTACCCATCCTGAGTACGTGGAGTTCCCCTAAGTTTTTCTTTAAAATTTTATGCATACATATATTAGGTAGGAGGGGCTAAGGTTAAGAGAAGATAAAAAAACCTCTATTCTTTTATTCAGTCCTTCCTAAATTTTTTTCTGGCTTCGTCACTGTTGGTTAGCTTCCACGAGGTATTGAGAAATGTCTAATCATTTGTAAGGTTATTAGTATATCGTTAGTTGAGGAGTGCAAGCTTAGCGATTAGTAGAGAGCATGTTGGGTTGTAATTACGATATACGCAGTGGCAGAGCCGAATTATACATAGGGGGGGGGGGGGGGGGCAGATACAAAGATCCAACTTGTAAAATCGAGCACGGCTCTCGAGCACAAGTTCAACTGGTTAGGTTCCTCGCGTTGATCGTCTGTGTTAATTTATTGACTTCACACAGTTGCTCGGATTTTCTTATATGTGTACTTCTAGGATTTAAGACTTTTAGTGGTAGACGACATGGCCATTGACAGCGAGGCTCTACGATGATTTTGAAAATATCAAGATCCAGTCGTCTAGTCTTTCAGATGTTCTTATGGGGATAATTTTATTATCTATTGCCTTTTGGATGTGCTCATATAGGTGATTTTGTTATATAATTGTGCTTTGTGTGATTTTTTTTTATCTAGAAGACATTGGTAGGTATATATATGACAAGAATTTTGTTATATTCTCTCTCTTTAACATAATAAATAAAAAATAAAAAAATTAGCAAAAAAATAATATAAATAAAAAATATAGAGTTATACTAGCAAAATTTTTTTGGTATGATATGTTATGAGGGGGCATGAAATTTCCAAGGTTTGTTTTCCTTAATCCCCAGATCAACACCAAGACCAAATATCATCAGCCGATAAGAAACAGAGGCATGATGCCGAGCATAAAACACGGGCAGAAGCAGGGGACTGGATCGAAGAAATCAGAGCTGTGCTATTGCTATTCTCTAACCCCTCCCTCCTTGCCGATCGGTGGGCCTCCGACCTGACAGCCTGGACACAAGGCTCGTGTCGTGTTTCCTGTTCGCCCTGGGCTCCGCGTGAGTCAGGCTTGGATAATAATAGTCCCGTACCGCGGAGCGTGGCGAGCGCGCGCCGCTTGATAAGGGCGCAGGCGGAGACGGCGGTGTGACCGTAGAAGTCACACGTTAATGCCACGAGTTTAACTCGTGATCACAATTAGTACAATGGTGGCATCGCCTGTGGCACGCAGGCAAAGCCTGACAAAACTCGCTGATTGTGGGAATCGTCCGCCGTCCGCGCCTCGTTCCTCGCAATACGCTCCCCCGCGCCCGCGGCAGCTGATTCCCCGCGTCATCTGGATACCTTCGTACACAACAACCTCAGGCAGCTTGGTCGGTTAGCACAGCAACTACCGAGCCGCGGGCGTAATTTTTTGCCGTTTGCGCGTGTATGGTTGCATGGCGCGCGCTGGCCGAGCGTTTTTTGCGTTTGCCTTCGTATGTTGCGCACGCGTGGGTGTGTTTTCATTGCATCCGTCGCTTGTTATTCAATCTATTCAATACAAGAAAAATGCAAAAACAGTAGAAGATCTAGATCCAGCAGTGCAACAGGTAAATGGATCAATTGTTCACTTGTTTCATTATTTTTTGAACTACTAATTTACCCATTGATTGATTTTTTCAACACATGTTTTGTAGGCATTAATAGAGTATTGTCCACACAAAGCAAACATAATTTTTCTAACACTTCATAGTGTTTTGAAGGAAGCCATGACGGTTAAAGGATGCAACAAGTTCAAGATTCCTCACATGTAAAAAGAAAAACTAGAGAAAGAAGATCGGCTGCCATTGCAAATCTCTTGTGAAACGTCCTTGCTAGTCTTCCTGCATGAAACCATTATCTTTGCAAATTAGTAGAAACAAATGCATATTAGCTTGAATGAATGGGACATGTAACCTTACCGTTTTTTCTTTGCATCATGCTTCGTCTTCGTATGCTCCTCCAACTTCTTCAAACCGTTCTCAGGCACAAGTGAAGCTTCTTGACATCAGGAATATAGATCTCGCAATCAAATTTTTCATGTCATCCATTATCCTTGCTGCGAGATCGTAGTCGCGGTGAACAAGACCGCAACGGGCAGACCTGCTAGCGAGGCGGTGAGCTAGGCGGCAGCCTTCATCGTCGTTGTCATCGTGGGTCATGCCTTAGCGAACACAGAGAGAAGCCTTGGACTCCGGTAGCAAGGAGTATGGCACGAAGGACTCCGAAGTCATCTTCATAGCGCTAGCAACGATCGTGGGTTCCTGCTTGAGGTCATCCTCCGTCGTTATCTCCATGGAGTCCGCCAGCGCTAACTCCTCCGACGTCACAAAGTCCGCCGCTGCATCCATGGAGCGGCGAGTGCGGCGTCGGCGAGGAAGCGGCGAGCACAGCGCAGGCGAGGAACAGCGAGCGCAGCGTCGGCGAGGAAGCGTTGGCGAGGAAGCGGCCAGGCCAGGATAGATGAGCGGTTGAGGACGAAGGGAGGCGAGCGGGCGGCGCAGCATGCGAAGTGAGGCTGCACTATTATTAGTACGCGGTGATTAAATGAGCGATAAACGGGCGATGCGGCGTGCGAAGCGGCAAGGGCAAAGCCGTCCCAAATCACGCATGCAAGCGCTCGGCGACATCCTTTACGCAAATGAGCAGAAGTCCCAGAACGCCTTCCTTTTCCTATACGGAGGGAGTATGTTGCAAGTGAATGGCACTACGCTCCCCCGCGAGCCTTCGGGCACATCTTGCAACCGTATGTTTTATATGTTTCAGATGTATGTTATATATGTTTCATCTGGATATTGCCAAAGTAGATCTGCTGTTGCATATGTTGCAATGGTTATACACATATGTTGCAAGTGAATGGTTATACACGTATGTTGCAAGTGTATGTCTCAAATATTTCAGCTGTTTCAAACGTATGTTGCAAGTGTTTTATCAGGATGTTGCATATGTTGCAGTTGCTATACATGTATGTTATAAGTGTGTTTTTCAAATGTTTCAGCTGTTTCATCTGGATGTTGCATATGTTACCGTGGCTATATACATATGTTGCAAATGTATATTCTAAATAATTTATCTGTTTCAGACATATGTTGCAAGTGTTTTATCTAGATGCTATATATGTTATAGTGGTTATACACATATGTTACAAATATATGTTTTAATTGTTTTTTTAAAACTTATGTTTTAATTGTTTGACCTCTCCACGTGCTCTTGCTCTTGGACAGGCACGTGCTGCACGTACCCATCCAGCCTGCTGCTGCGTGTTGGTGTGAGTTAACGGGCGGACGGGAATCCCGCACAGGTGCAGCACCGCTGCCTTCGTAACTGTGCTACTCAGCAATATTTTAATCTATTTTCTCTATAACTGTGCTACTCAGCGCTATTTTAATCTATTTCCTTCGTAACTGTGCTATTTCCTTCGGACTCCACGGCTGCCAGGCCACCAACGCTATGTGCTTAATCTATTTCCTTCGTAAATGTGCTATTCTAGCTGCTTGTCACCTGTAATAAAAAAAATTCCTTGAGAAATTTTGCATCCTCATTGCTTGAAAATATGCCTGAAGCCATGTTATTAGCATAATTATTCTTATATTTAGGTTGATACAATACAGGTCCAAAAGCGATGCAGTCATCACAACCAAATGTTGGCAAGCTAAGTTCCAAACGTAAAAAACAACGTTGAGAGAGGTATGCTGCATTGTCTAACAATGAGGAGGAAGCTCGGGCCAAAAATCGTGAGTATCCACTATCAACGTAGTCGTCTAGCTCGTCCGAAGGAAGGACGAGGCTGATGCATCAAAATTAGAGGAAGCTCGTGCCAAAAATTGTGAGTATCAATGTAGTCATCTGGCTCATATGAAAGCCGAGGCTGACCGCTGACGCATCCAAATTGGAGGAAACCCGGGCCAAAAATCGTGAGTTTCAGCGTAGTCGTTGGGCTCGTCTAAAGGCCGAGGTTGTTGCATCCAAATTGATTGCACCATCTCAAACCACAGCTATCCATGATTTAAACTTGCAAGGAGATGAAATTGATACCAAAATGGATGATAAAGGCGGCTCTTGTAAGAGGAAACGGGACATGACTTCAGAAGTTGAAAATATAGGTATTTTGCTTTGGTTTCTGCCCTCCACTTTTGGTTTCTTCTCTTCACTTTGACTTTTAATTATTTTTTACTCTTTTTGATCATGACACTCATGAAGACGAAGACACTCGTGAAAAAAGCATGGCCAGGGAGAGGTATAGGCGTGCAGTGTCTAGTGATAAAAAAGGATGTCATCCTTGCTAAAAAACGTGAGTATCAACGTAATTATCGAGCTAAGAAAAAAATGTTTTAAATGTTAACCATGACGATCAAGAAGCTTTCGACTCTGGCCTTTTGGAACCAGAAGACGCGTTGCATGGAATAGAGGGTATAAAAAGTTTAAACTGTGTAATTGCAGATTAAAAAATACGTTGTATGTGGAATAAGTAATGGTTTAATATTTATTTCAAGGATTAAGTTCACTTTTGGCCCCTCAACTATTGGGTTCGTCTAATTTTGACCCTCAACTACAAAACCGTCTAATGCCGGTACCCAAACTGTCAAAACCGTTCACTTTTAGCACCTGAGCGTGGCGCGGGGCTGTTTTGTCCAACGTCCTGGTTGAAGGTAGGCAGTCACACGCTCACCTCCCCACTCGCTGTGCTGAGCTTCTCGCTGTTGCGCCTCGTCGACCTTTGAGTTCGGCGTGCACCGGACTTGAAGATAGTGGGATCTCCGAAACCAGTGCCGCGAGACTCCTGCACGGGGCGGCAACCAGGTTTTTGGGCAGCGTCTACACGAGACCGCTTGGTGATCTGCAACATCTACTTCAACACGTTCGACTACGTTCTGCGCGGGATCATTGAGTAATTTCCTTACGCAATCCTGTTCTAGTCAGTATGTTACATGTTTACATGTTTTATATGCTTGCATCATTTTTTATCTATGAGTTTTTTCTTCAAATAAAATCTAAAATGTATTATAGGCACGTATTTTCAACAGAGGTGCTGCCGTCCGACCAAGGTGGTGTATGAAGTCAAGCGCCGACCACCCAAAATTCTTTTCTCGTCCCTCCTGCCATCTGGACGCTGGGGCCGAGCGCTGGAGGCTGGCGGCGCGGAAATCATCCGGTGCGACCAGTCATCGGATATTCGGATAGCAGCCTCGCGCCAACCAGTGCATGATTTCTACTCTGTGGATGTGGTGTCTTGGGCCTGTTTCGACACCGGCCCAGCCCGTCGACAGAAGCAACGAAGGATCGCTAGACGCTGGAACGTGGGTCTGATTCACAGGCCGCGCCAACGTTTCCGTAATCAGGTACCATAGGTAGGATGCGCTTCTTTTTTCTTCTTCCTTGCTTCGATTTCTATTTTCTTTTTCTTTTTGTCTTTCGTTCCTTTTTATTTACTTTAATTATTTATTTTCTTTGTTTTGTTTTTTATATTGACAGTTATATATATCGCTTATCTTTACTTTCTTCCTTTTTTTCGTATGTCTTTTATTTTATGCTTTCTGTAGGTGTCTTTATTTTAATTTACTCTAACTAAGTATTTTCCTTTTTTTTTCATTTTCATGTTTTACCTTTTTTTTCTCTATTTCATAAGGTCTATGATGTACTTTCGTTTATCCCCACTATAATCTTGTTTGCTTTTCTTGTATTCTTCATTATTTCTCTCTTTTTTTGTTTTTCATAGATTTTATTAACTTAGTTTTCTTTATTTTTTTTTATTTTATTCAAACCAATTGATTTTCTTTTCTTTTTTCTTTTCATGTTTTACTTATATAGTTTCTGTATTTCATGATGTAAATATGATGTGCACGTAGTATGTATTTTAAATTCAAGGATAATCATACGTTTTTCTTTTCTTCTACTAGTATAGTGCCCATGCTAATGCCATGACATCAATCCAGGGATGTAAATGAAAGCAACCAAACGACGATTTTTTTTCCTGAGTTCAACTTTCACACAATTGTATATGACCATGTATACAATCTAGGAAACAATTATGCATAACAAGGCATAATAAAGTTATTTCTCGCATTAACCATCTAGTTGACAATCTACCTCCCACCAACCCAACCGTGTTTCACCTCTCAACACATCATACAACTATCATTTGGACCACAATAAAGCATCAAAATAAATGCGGGGCTAATCTTATGATGTTTCCATAGTGCATTGATAAGCATATGATTATGATGCACTAATCCTTAAATCTTTTTTCTAGTTCAAAAAATAGTCAAGGCAAACGCATTGGCATTTTATTTAACTTTCAAATATTTGACAAAAGACAAGGTACAAAAGTAAACTGTCTACGCGATTACAAACATGACGTTACAAAAGTAAACTGTCTAGCTAATGCAACTACATGTTGATAACTTGTTTGACATGATTACAAGATGCAAATGCAACAATGACGACCATCGGCAAGAGGGCGTAGTGCTGCATCACCAAGCACGGGCGACGATGGCGGCGACAGGGTCGGTGGTTGAGGAGATGGGGGCCGCCGTTCATCACTCGGCGAGGCCTAAGGGTGTCTGCACACAGGCGGCACCGAGGTCTTCTGTCCCGTGGAGCACGAGCGCCCAGAGGGGGTACGACGGTGAAAGTTGGGATGCGGTTGTTGGGCTCGTTGGCGCGGAGCCTTGCTCGGAGAGCGGTCAGAATGTGACGGCGAGCGTGGCCGCTTGCAGTCCCTTGCCCTGTGGCCGGTGCCTCGACACAGGAGGGGAGATTGCACCGGGCCGCGAGGTGGTTGTTGGCCAGGAAATTGAAGCAAAGGCCAACAAGAGCAGGAGGAACCGGCCTCGATCGAGTGTGGGCGCGTCGTGGCTGATGCTGCCAGCGGCGCCTGCTCTGGACGACCTGGAAGGTTTGCCGAAAAAGTTCGCCGTGCAAACTTCGGCGCTAGATGTAGACAGTTACGAGTGGCGGCTTGGGATGAGATTTCCAGATCTGGAACTAGCACGTCGAGTAGAACACCGGCATGTATATAGTGTTAGGGTTTGAGGTCAGGAAAACGAGGTATTTTTCCTAATTTCGGGATTTTAGAAAAATCATTTTTAGTTAAAACACAATTCCAGAAAAAAAGCTGAAATCGTTTTAAATCCCTGAAAAATATTTCTAAAATTTCAAAAAGAGAAAGGAAAGCTTTGAGAGATAGATTGAGAGATGAAAAGGGATTTTAGAGCATCCAAAAATTGGGTTTTGCTCTAGGAAAAATGGGAAACAGTTCTAGAAAAGTCCGGAAATTTTCCGAGAAGGATTGGACGATGTCGAAACGTGTTTTGAAAACTTAGGACACTCGAAAGCACAAAACTCAAACAACAGGCAAGCACCACATCAACAAAGGCCCGTAAAATTAATTCAGAAATGTTTGAAAAGCACCATTTTCTTTAATAAAACTATACGGAAATTTAAACAATTATTGGCAAATTTTATCTAAATATTAAAATCCTTCATTTTATTTAGTGTTTTCTATTCACAACCCAAAATAGGAATTTTGGGGTGTGACAAAAGCTAATTGAACCACCTCTAACCAAAGATTCAAAAGCCTACCATCTACAGATCTCCTAAAAGTACATTTAAGGTTCTCCCCATCTCAAAGAGTAGCCATGGTTGCAGCCTTCATTGACCAAAATATAAACCTCGCGGTATTGGATAGCAAGACTAGACATACCTAGCCAATTATCCTCCCAAAACTTAACTTTCTTACCATCTCCTATTTTCCACCTAAAGCCCACCTTGGCTGCAGAAGCTGCCCAAATCAGACCTTTAAAGAACTGGCATGGGAACCCAGAGTAGAACTGGTCCATGTGATCTCTAGAAGGACGCAAATTGCAATCAAATTATCTTTTGATATATGAATATAATAGAAAAATAAATGTAATTCAATATGAGATTATCCGGTGACGAAAATGGACGTCAATGGAGCTATATTGATATGCAAAGCGGGATCAGAAGTGAATTGTAAAAGATGATACGAGCTCTCTTACCAAGCTTAGCCATATATATAACACACTCTGACTGCGCAATTGTACGTGTGGGTGACCTTGATGGTTCTAAATACTTTATTTAATATACTAACAGTGGGCAGGGCTTGGACTGATTCCAGCGGCCATCGAGGTGGGCAGGTGGCTATCCTCGGTTTCTCCGCCTGCACTGTAAAATACTCCTATGCACACTACTGGAGGCCGTGGCTTTGCCGAGTGTTTTTACACTCGGCAAAGTCCGCTCGGTAAAATTTTTCTCAACAAAGGGTCTTTGTCGAGTGCTTTTTATTGGGGCACTCGGCAAAATAAAAAAAAATTTGCCGAGTGCTTGGGACGACACTCGGCAAAATATTTTCGGCCGTTGCGGCGCCGACCGTTAACGGTTATTTTGCCGAGTGCCCGACCCAGCACTCGGCAAAATTTTTTTTTATTTTTTTTAAAAATTACTTTGCCGAGTGCCCCAGCCTAGGCACTCGGCAAAGTTTTTTTTTATTTTTTTAAAAAAAGTACTTTGACGAGTGCCCCTGCCCAGGCACTCGACAAAGTTTTGTTTTATTTTTTTTTTAAAATTACTTTGCCGAGTGCCCCTACCCAGGCACTCGGCAACATTTTTTTAATTTTTTTTAAATAATTTCTTTGCCGAGTGCCCCTGTTTAGGCACTCAGCAAAGAATTTCTGAATTTTTTTTAAAAAAATACTTTGCCAAGTGCCACAGCGAGGCACTCGGCAAAGAAATTATATATTTTTTTTTGAAAAATCTTTGCCGAGTGCCTTGCCCATGGCACTCAGCAAAGACCCCGAGAATTGCAAAAAAAAATTTACATTCCATTGTAACAGACAATATATATATATATATATATATATACACACACACATACATCAATCATCACATCTATATCACCAACATGCATTATATATCACAAGCACACGCATATTTAATAAATCCATCGAAAATCCATCACAAATGCACCAAAGTTCAACATCACAAGTTTATTATTACAAGTTCAACATCACAAAGTTCAACATCCCTACTGCGGCGACGGAGACTGCAGGTGTGGCCCCCCCAAACTGCGGTGAAGGACCGGACTGCGGCGAAGGGTTGACGAGATCAGCCGCCGGTGACACGGTAGCGGGATTGTTTGAACCCGCCGACGGAGGCTGCACAAAAGAGAAGAGATTGTATGTGTTAGACTCAAAATTGAAAATTTCGGTAGCACCTCCCCTGCACGGGGAGGTTTCCAACCTGCAAGAAACAACGGCACGAAGGCCGACAATCATAACGGCACGAAGGCCGACAATCCCAACGGCACGAAGGCCGAAAATCACAACGACACATAGCCAAGCCTGTAGAATTAATTGTAAAGCTTAACAGACAGTGGTAGCATCCTGAATACCTTAATCAGATAGTACGTGTTTTGTAACAGGTGCTTCGTGGGAACATTGCGATCCAGCATGTGATAACATATGAACAGACTGTACTACAAACAGAGGACCACTAATTTGAGTGAGCATCATACCTTTTATGAAGCGGCGCTGGAAGAATCATGCTAGCATTAGTGTTTGCAGATGGGGCTGCAGCAAATAAAGCAAAATTCAACCAAATTAGATTTAGTAGGACAACTTGTGGACATGGGAAAATGAAGCAGCAAAATATGATTCCATCTTGCAAATTTGTCACGCAGCAGTAAAAGGTTTGGTACCATAGGTAGTATGAAATGGTGTTTAACGTAGGACTGTAGAAAGTAGAACATTTGGGGGAAATAGCATGCACAAACCAAAGGAACATGTGCAATAGTCAGCAAGTATGTTGATGAGGTATGGGACTATTAAATATTAATAATATATAAAGTTGTTTAACCAACTGTAGGATGCTTTAGTTTCTCAGCCTAACAGATCAGTAAGGTCACCCAATGTAATACATGAACTGCAGTTTGCTATAATAAGACCTTGAAATCGCACATATGCAGCTTCAAAAACCTAGCTAGATTACTTTTAATATCAAACCAATTGTTTTTCACTGCTTATCTATATCAGGCTAAGAAGTAATGAATTTTTTAAATTGCACACCAAACTGTCACAGCACTGATCAGTAATGATAGTAATGCTCATTCTGCCCACAAATTAGAAATATTTTTATTGTATGCAAAAGGCTAAACAAGAAAATACCTTTCATTTTTATCTGGCAATGAAAATAGCCTAGTGTAAGCTGAAATTGGGAATCTGCATGTAGGAAGACAACAATAAGCTATGTTGGCTCCATGGCACTATACACGTATCTAAGTTACAGAAAAAGTTACTCTGTTTGGATTAGAAAACACATTGACAGAAAAATGTCAGAGGACAATTTACTATATCAAACACTAAGGATCATTCAGATGGATAGATATATAATTTACACGGAACATAGTAAGGCAGCATAGTTAGACGAACTGTCCATTAACTGAGAGAGCACTGTTTTTTGATATGAACACTTGACTGGGAAAATAAATGTAGAAATGACTTCAGTTCTTGGTGAAATAAGTAGGAATTGCATGTGAACTCGGAAAATAAATCCCAATTTGCAGTATTCAGAGTTTGAGCTTGGTTGAATCTATTTATTGTACAAGGTAACAGATCAATGACATATGCAACTTGTATCTATGTTAGATATTGTACTGAAAACATAAGGACCATAAATCATATTTTCATCATCTAAACATACTGCCATAGTATGCCAGTGCACAAATACAGTCATAGCTTAGTTTACTCTCACAGGCACTGATTTAATCCCCCCCCAAACCCCAAACAAAAAAAAGCAGAGATTGTAAACAAAAAAAAGCTTAGGCTAACTTGATTGGGAGTACCATGTCTCATGCTAAATCTATAGATTGTAAATTCTTTGTTGTTAGTCAGAACTTCCAAGTTATATTTGTTAATTTCTAATAATGCATTCACTTGGCAATATAGAAAAGGAACCAGGGGACTAAAAGCAGGGGATTGGTTACATCACAAGATACCAGAAACAAGTTTTTTTGGAGGATAAGAGCATAGTATAACACAGTTGAAGAAAAACATAAAGCCCGGACAGCAACATTTTTTCCAGTTAGCAGTCAAGTGCAGGAAATAAGATTGGATTGTAGGCTAGGAAAAGTAGGTCATCATTGCATATGCCAAGTGCCTCAGTTTACTAAGAATAACATAAAGGACAATATTTATGTAATGGTTTGTGTCACTCCATATGCCAATTGCATCAATTCAATAAACTTGGAATAGCAATATCATAAAAGACCGAGTATTAGCCATAACATATGTTGAGGCCTCACTTCAAATGCAGATCAGATGAGAATGAAACGATGATAAAAGAGTAATAATCATGGCTGTTCTCATATACCATATTTGAGAAGAAAAAAAAGACACTTGTTTGCAGCATCATTGGCACCGAAATATAGTCAGCAAAAAATACAAAATAACAATGGCATGGAAATATGCTCAGGTTTATTGGATGCACCTCGTAGGCACTATCATATGGTAAAATTGAAATGGCTACTTCATCAACAATAGCATATGCTGGGGATAAAATAAATCAATCAGCAGCATAGGCATCGTACCTCACAGGCATTGGTATATGGTAAAATTGGAATGGCTACATATATCATCTGCAATGACATATGCTCAGGATAAAAAAAATAAATCAGCAGCATTGGCTTATGGTTATATATGTTGAGAAGATCACAGCAGTAGCACAACGCATACAAACATGCTCAGATTGTATTGGCAGAACAGGAGCCTCTTGAGTAAGGCAAATCAACCCATACACACAGAAAACGAAATCAAGGGGCAAAGGTTAAAGGGGATTTTTTTGGTGACCATACAAACACCAAGCAAGTTCAGGTAGGAAGAAATCGAGCGGAGCACAGAATCTGCAAAGGTTAAAGGGGAATTTTTTAGGTGACCGTACAGTATATATGAGTTTCTAAGTAAAAACCTATAGTCTTCAGTTGCCAAGTTGTTAATCAGAATTCTGAGAACTGATCACAGGAAGGAATTGTAGCAGCTGCTGATGCTTATTAGAGGGGAATAATACAACATCCTGATACTACTGCTACCAATAGACAGAAAAATAATCTGGCAAGAAAATGTCAAAACTGAAAACTAATTGTGATGAGCAATAGATTAGTGGCTGAACATGGAGTACTTAGTTTCATTTTTGCAGTGGGGAGTCAAGTATGATGCAGCAACTAAACAAGTAGCTAATTTGAGAACAAATTGAAGTTTATTTTGAACTCTGAATAATGAGTACTTCTACTGACCATTAGCCATGCTTGGTTTAGAGTTCAAACTTCAGAGAACAATGGTCCGGCTGGCCCCTGCCTCTGCCTGAGCTGGTGCTTGACTTTGACGTGTCGCTGCCTGCTACAGTGCTTCCGCCTGCTGGAGAAGTTGCTACTGCTGCTCTGAACAGAGGTGTGTAAGTACCTACAGTGGGGATTTGTTAGGGGAACAGACCAATACAAAGCACCTGCTTTGTGAACGAATATTGAGTACTAAAATAGATGTAACTGGATTAAGCAAGAGCAGGGGTGTGTTCTCTGATTATATCAAGATGAGATAACATTATTTTTTATTAAAAAAGCAGCAGTTTACTTAATGCCTAAACTGCATTGATCAAACAAATATCTAAAACTTGTACCTACTACAGTTGCAACTACATAATCACATAGATCAAACCAAAGATCCTTATCTGTACTGAGTCAGATCAATTCAAGTTTATTTAGTAAGAGGTAAACATGAGAGGAATATATTTTCTGAGATAGAGCTCACATTTGTTAATAAACTTTGGAGAAAGTAATATGTTTTCTTTATGACAAACACTAAATATGAAGTTCTTTTCAAACACAAACACTCAATATGAAGTTCCAGTACAATGATTATTATCCAATAGAACTCATAATAAAAATGAGTTGTGCTGCTGCACTAGTTACTGAAACTCCTATTCAGACAAGCACGAGTTGCAACATCTAGCGCTGAGAAATGTTGAATAAATGGTAGCAGCCACACCTGAGCAACATCTAACCTTGCTTTTTGCATTGCTTTCATCGCTGCAGCTCCAGTTCTCAATGCATCAACATTCTCTGTTGTAGCTTTAGCTGCTTCTAACATGAGCATCTCTATAAAAAATAGGTTATACAGCTAACACACATAATAGACCTTACTATGCACAGGAAAGTAGAAGCCGTGAGTCGACGGTTCAGCACCAGCGTCTCGCAGAGTCGGCAGCCAACGAGCCCCTCCCTGTGCAGCACCAGCAGCTGGAACATGCTCATCTTCGTCCTACGGCGACCAGCACATCCCACAGCACCGGCAGCGGCTGCACGTGACTGCATGAGTTAAAATTAGCCTATGATAATATGCAAATCTTATGCATAGATGGCAATTTAATCCAAATTAACCTGAGATAAGCACACAAAAAAGGAGATGAGTTTTCCAACAGAGAAACCAAAGCCAAAAACCAAGGGTAAATCCCCAATTTCTCTCCAGAAACCCTAATCCTAATGACAAGATCAGAAAATCTCACCAACGAAGGGCTCCGCTCGTCCCGGCGGCCATGAGCTCAGGCCAGCTGCGCCGCGAGGGCTCGGGACGTCGCACCTCCGCCTTCTTCCGCGCGGCCGCGGCATCAGAAAGGGGGCCACGCGTGGGGCAGCTGAGGGCACCGGCAGCTGCTGCGCCGCGTGCGCTTGAGGGTAGTGCACTGCGCACGCGCGCTTGAGAGGCCGTTCTTGGAGGCAGCGATGGTGGTGGCGCCGTTCTTGGAGGCGGGTGACGGACCTGGAGGCGGCGACGGGCGCGGTCGCGGGCGAGGCCGGCGGAGGGCGCGGGCGCGAGGGCGGGGCTCGCCGGCGGCGGCGATTAGCCGGCGAGGGCGCGGCAGCGGTGGGGGTGGGCGCGGCGGCGGCTGGGGTGGGCGCGGGGGAGCGGGCGTGGCTGGGGGCGTGAGTTAGGGTTGGGCCGCGCGGGGGTTGGGCCGGTGGGCTTTTAGTGCCAATTTTTTTTTTTTTTGAAAATCAACTTTGCTGAGTGCCCTCATGGCACTCGGCAAAATATATATTTTTTTTATTTTGGGCCTAATTTTTTTCTGGGGCCTTGTGACAGTATTTTAAACTCTATTTTAAAATTTAGGGTAATTTTAACTTTTTTGATATATTTCATTAGTTTATTTCGTTTCGTCGAATTTTTTAGGATATTTCAAATTTGAACCGCAGGTACATAGAATAATGGACTTTGGTCATCCAAAAATTGATACTCATGATATTTAGGGTATGTTTAGGACGTATCCAGGAACTCACATGAAATCTCGAGCATCTCGTTGACGTAACATGTCGAGGTACTTGCCGGAAATGTGATTTTAAATTATATAAAATGCAAACGAAGTCCGAAAATCACGAAACTTGTCGAGGCGTCGTGTTATCGCATGTGGAGACTGTGGTAAAAAATTGTGAAAGTTTCGAGCAAGTTGTGACGTCAGATACCACATGTGGAGATGCTCTGGGTTTTTGGCATCCGACGTCACAACTTGCTCGAAACTATCACAATTTTTTACCGCAGCCTCCACATGCGATAACACGATGCTTCGACAAGTTTCGTGATTTTCGGACTTCGTTTGCATTTTATATAATTTAAAATCACATTTCCGGCAAGTACCTCGACATGTTATGTCAACGAGATGCTCGAGATTTCATGTGAGTTCCTAGATACGTCCTAAACATACCCTAAATATCATGAGTATCAATTTTTGGATGACCAAAGTCCATTATTCCATGTACCTGCAGTTCAAATTTGAAATATCCCGAAAAATTCGACGAAACGAAATAAACTATTGAAATATATAAAAAAAAAGTCAAAATTGCCCCAAATTTTAAAATAGAGTTTGAAATACTGTCACAAGGCCCCAGAAAAAAATTTGGGCCCAAAATAAAAAATAAAAAAAAATATTTTGCCGAGTGTCATGCCCCACTCAGCAAAGTGGGCTTTGTCGAGTGTCGGCCCAGGGTGCACTCGGCAAAGTTGATTTTCAAAAATAATAATAAAAATTGCCGAGTGCCTGGCGCTGGCACTCGGCAAAATAAGTTTTAAAAAATTAAAAAAAAATTGTCGAGTGCCCAAGGCTTACACTAGGCAAAATATGTTTTTAAAAAATAAAAAAAAATTGCCGAGTGCCATGGGCTGACACTCGGCAAAATATGTTTTTTTAAAAAAAATTGCCGAGTGCCTGAGGCTGGCACTTGGCAAAATAAGTTTTTAAAAATAAAAAAAAATTTGCCGAGTGCCAGCCGTTAGGCACTCGGCAAAATCTGATGGCAGGTGGCCGCCGTCACGGGCCGGCCACCTTTTGCCGAGTGCGGCACTCGGCAAAATATTGCTTTGCCGAGTGCCCTGATAAAAAATACTCGCAAAGTCTCAGGCACTCGGCAAAGTCCAGTTTTCCAGTGGTGGCATGCATCTTCTTGGTTTCATTATTTGGCCCTCGCATTGCTGTCGTTGCAAATAAACTCTTTCTTTCTGTACATGCTCCCTCGTATATTCATGATGATCCTTGTACGTACCTTATCATTTGTTGTGTTTTCCAACCGTATATATACGTCCATGCAGTTGGACACATGGATTTGATTGACCCGTCCAAAAGTCCAAAGTGAACCAGCTACAACGCCGGGATCCTTATGTCATCTGCTGTGCGTGCGTGGCTGCAACACACCATCGCGCGTCGGCTTCGGATCCCCCGTCGTCGTCCGGCCTCATCAAGTCCTCCTCTCGCACGTCCACGCGGCCGCCGGGCGGAACAAAAACGCGCCGCGGCGGCCGTGCATTCTTGGTGTTCTGGTTGCATACACCTGCCGGTGCGTGCCCGCCCGGTGTCTGAAATGAAACCCTAAACTTAGTAAAAGCATACTACGAGTACCTTTCACATTTGAAAGCAGATTATTTTTGGCCATGGGATTTATGGACTTCCTCCCGCATCGACTTCAGTCTTTTCTGACAATAACACCCAAAGAATACTGAGGATAACCTGTGTTGATTGGATGCCGCTGGCTGCCTCGTGTCCAAGCGCGCGTGGCACGTGCATATACGCTGTGCGCTGCGCTCTCGTCTTGTGCGGTTGGTGCCCGCGCGTGCCATATATGCCGGCCACAGCCTTCGACGCGCCCCTCTCCCCTCCCCTCTCCGCCCCGCGAACACGCCCGGAACTCCATATCGGCCCATGAGTTTGTTCAGTAGCATTGTTTCGCCGGAAGAAAAGTCGTCATGGCCACCCATTCATTCCATTGGTGGCCGTCTGGACGAGGTAGACACAGCTGTCTTTTTTTCTTTTTCTTTTATTATTGTATTATTTTAAGATATGACGGGTACGTAATCTTTTCCTACTTTGAGTTCGTAATACAGTATTACGTAGTATATATGCGGAGACATCACAGTTCAAGAAAGAAGACGGCGTCTTTCCTCCCTTTTAATTTGGGTCAGCAACTTAAGCTAAGAATTCAGTTTTAGTGTGCCCTTTTAATAACCATGTTTTATGAACCTTTTTTTATTACTATAGTGTAATTTATCAGCCTCTAAAATCGGTTAAGGCTCTAATTGGTATAAGCATCATTTTCTTTTCAAATTTGTTCACCACATCAGATATTTATTCCTGTATAATTGTCCCAATTGCAGGAGACCGTCTTGGATTGTAACACCCTAAAATTTGCATGATTTTAAAACAGGAGAATTTGATTTATTATGCATTTTGTGAGCATGCAAACTTAGAAAAATAAAAACTTTGTTAAAATCAAAATCAAATATAAGGCCTAGCTACATGTTGTGCATTCATGCTGATGCATACTTATTTTTCTGATGCTTGGGTTTGATCAAAATTTGCAAAAGAATTTGAATTTGGTTTTAATTTGGATTTGAAAATAAAATTGAAAAAAGAGAATTCTTCCTCTCCTTCTTCTTGCCCGCTCCAGCCTTTTTCTCCGCCGTGGCTCAGTCCTTCATCCGCGCGGCCTGCTAATTCCTCTCTCCCGCAGCGGCCTAGCAGGCCGGCCCAGCGTCACCCGCGCCGCTCCTCTCTCCGCTTGGTCTCGCTGACCGGTGGGCCCCGCACGTCAGCGTTATCTTCAACCTTGAATCGTACCCGCGTCGGACTCCGTCGCCGAGTCCGTGTCCGCCGCCGACACGACTCCGCCTTGTCATGCCTCCCAAGTATCCCGCCCATAAATACCGTGCCGCCTCCATCCATAGGGCCTCAGAGCAAGCTCCTAACTCGCCGAGTCGCCGCGCCACCGCTGCGAAACCCTAGCCACCACTGTAGCCGCCGAGCATCGTGCCGCCTCCGTCCTCTCCATGCCGCCGAGGATTGCTGTGGTGAGTTCGCATTGTTTTCCTCTTTCTTCCCGTGTCCTCGGCTCATGAATCCGTAGCCATAGGCCGGTATCCAACTATGCTACCGTGCCCGGCCATGGCGCCGCTGCACACAGCGCCGCTCCGGCAACCCCACCCCTCCCGTCTAATCTGCATCGTCGATCTCCGATCCAACGGTGGAAATTAGCCCGTACCGGTTTGGCTGGCAGATTTGCAAAAGAGCCCCCTCAAGTTTCAAAGTCTAAACCCGCGGTCCAAAGCGTGTTCCTAGAACGTTTTCTTTTCCAGAAACCTTAGTTTCCTCGATTAGGTCTAAAATACGCTTTCATCTATTTACAGTTTTCCACTAATCTTGTTTTAGCCATAAAATCTTCGTTTTGACTCCGATTTGATCCGTTCAAGTAGCGTTAGGTTCGTAATACGTAATCTACATGTTCATACTACTGTTATGTATGTTTTCAACTTTTAAAATTCGAGGTTAGATTTAATCTATTATTTTAATAAAGGAAATCTTGTTTAATTCATAACATCTTCGTTTTAGCTCCGATTTTCGTGATCTTCGCGTCTATGTGTTCGTAGCAAAATGTAGGTTTGTTTTACAAACTTTTCATCTTGATTTTATGCTGATTGGTGTACTGTTCTAATCTATAGCCTTTGTTTGCTATGCATGATTGCTTCTGGATGCTTGTATGTTGCTGTCATTATCGAGTATAGACAGTGAGCAATTCGTGGGTGATCAAGAGTACTACTTTGACGAGCAGGGTCAGCAGGAACACTTTGTGCAAGGCAAGTATAGCATGGGATCATCCCTGTTTCCTATCAACTTTAATACATTTAATTCATATTGCATGTGTTACCTTGATAGGGATTCCCTAGAATTGAACTTATATAGGATATGCATTGGGTAGCTTTGCTAGTGCTCAACTAAACCATGATCTTATAACTTGACTAATGGTATATGCAATAAACATTGAAACATGACTTTTTAGCAACTTGGAAATAGGGTGCTGGAGTGTTTAGCTACTTTCTAAATGCTTCGGATTCCTCTCCCTAAGGACTTATCTATAAGCGAACATCCGAGACTTACAGTACAACTGTGAGGGCTACATGGCTCTGGCTTCAGCTCAGTATGAGGACATTTTCTAGCTTGTTAGAGGTTACTTTATGGCATAAGAATGGCTTACCGAATCGGGTATAGGACAACCTCTACTCTTATGTGTATAACAGTGATAGAATTATGACATTCGACAGGGGGTTCCTATATCTGTTTGCCGAGTGAATCTAATGGCCATAACTTGTTAGACGAACCTTTGAAAGACTCCATAGTGAACCCGGCCTGCTCACCTTGGAAGTGTTTTGGGAGTAATTAACCCGGGCATATGGGTATCACGACTCACAGTGAAAGTGTACAACCTCTGCAGAGTGTAAACCTGGTATATCAGTCGTGCTCACGGTCACAAGCGGCCTTGGACCCTTATGAAATAGATGATCAGTAATAATTATCCGTTTATGCTATTCATTACTCATGTTTACAATGATCATATGTTTTAATTGGGATTATGACAACTTGTTGCTACTCTTATGCTAAAATTGTGACAACTAAAAGCTAAATGTTGTTAAACCTGTGTCAAGCCTTCTGAGCCTCATGAACCCCATGTTACACTTGTTGAGTACGACACGTACTTATGCTTGTTTATTTTTATTATTTGGATAAAAATTTTAGATGGGTAATAGATGGCTATGGTAATGATGACTTTCATGAGGATTACTAGACTCGTGGTCAACCAGTTGACGTCCCTGTGAAATGGAGCTTCCGCGAGAGATTTTTCTTTATACTTCCGCTGTATTTATGTGAAGACTATGTCATATTATTCGTGATGTAATAAACACTTAAGATGATACTATGTATAATTTGTCGACTTATGTGTGTGACTGATCTCTAGGCGCACAAGAGTGAGAGCTTACACTCCAGTAGTGATTGTCAGTGATGGAGTATGCTACTTTACCTGTAAAAAAATAAAGATGGACAGCAAATAATGCTACTTTTCCTTTAAGTTGAAAATATGCAAGTACAGGAGTTGTTAATTATCAATTCAAATTCAGATATATTGAACTTTTGATTCAGATTGGTTGCTAGCTGCACTGCAGTGGAGCGCCAAGACACAATGCAAACACATATAAACACAGGAGTGCACAGATAGATAATTTTTGTATGGGATGAGCACTTCATTTTCATATGAGTTGAACATATGCGATTAGCTCCATGTGAATACGTGGCATGTATGATTATTCCTAAAATAGGAAATAAATTGAACAGAGATGTGTGCTACTGCCTACTGGCACCTATCAGCCAAACATTAAAATGAAAGCATCCACATAGACCACATATGGTAAGTGCTAACTAGCTATAGCACGAAGCATTTCCTTTTTCATTTCAGGAAACTGTTTTAACTAGTGCCTCTTTGTGCTTTTCCTTTTGTACTACACTTACCATGAATCACATAGAGTAGGAAGAGATCAAGAGAACATGGAACGAATTACACTTGTGAATTATATCTATTTAATGATGGATTGTATATATTCTTGTGAATTAGACTTGTAATGGTAGTTTATATAATGCTCTTGTACTTGTGGTCAGATTTAAATTATATATATATCACTGGTAGAGAAACGGGCTGTAGTCCCGGTTCTCAACCCCCTTTAATCCCGGTTTTGGAACCGGGACTACGCAATCAGGACTAAAGGTCTTGATTTTTAGTCCCGGTTCCTCCAACCGGAAGTAGATGTGTTTATTGGGTAAATAAAAAAGTTGCAGCTGTGGAGATTCGAACCTACGACCTCCCATTTCAGCTCTTACACGCGTTATTATCTCACCTACCACCGCACATCTAACTTAGATAAGATACACTTTCCTTTTAAATTGAGTTTGGAGACACCTTTAGTCCGGGTTTGAGACATAAACCGGGACTAAAGGTACCTTAGTCCAGATTCGTGTCTCAAACTGGGACTAAAAGTCACACTTTTAGTCCGGATTCATGTCTCAAACCGGGACTAAAGATTCTCGCACTGGCGTGCCTCTGACACACCTCGGTAACCGTTGGGCAGGGACCTTTAGTCCCGGGTGGAGCTACCAACCGGGACTAAAGGTTTGTCTAGTCCCGTGCGTGAAAAATATCGGGACTAAAGCCAAATTTCGAAGTGGATCAAAAGTCGTTTCTCTACTAGTGTGTGTATATATATATGTATGTATGTATGTATATATATATATATATATATATATATATATATATATATATATATATATATATATATATATATATATATATATATGTGTGTGTGTGTGTGTGTGTGTTCTGGTCGAATTTAAATTGTAAATTTTATTTTTTTTGGGCGAAAAAAATATACTGTAGGGGCGGTTCTAAACTGAACCGCCCCTACAAATCGATTTTGATGTCCCAAGGTGTCAGCCACCGTGGCTAGCCACCCAGCCTCCAGGTCCGTCAGTCCAAGCCTCACGTCCGTCCTTCACCGCTCCCGGTCCGTCGGCACGGCCCGTCCTACTTGACCTTCACCTCGCCGTTGACCACCACCTCTGAGCTCCACACCTGTGCACCACAAGCCAAGAGACACGTTGCACACCCAACTCACGCCGTGGTTAGCGAACAACCTCAACCTAAACATGGATATATAAGCTGAAAGAGAGTAGCGATCAGTTGGATCACTCGCCAAGGTCGCGTCAGAATACGCCTGAAGCTGGAGAGAGCTAGAGCGGGGAAAGAAAAGACGATGGGAGATGGTTCCACGAAGGTATCGTAGAACACGAAGGAGGTGAGTGTAGTGGAGCTGGGTAGGAGCCGAGACAAATTGACTCAATATATGAACAGAGTGAGTAATATCAGGACGGGTGATCCCAAGATAAACAAGGCTCCCAACAAGCTAACGATAATGAGTGGGATCAACAAGGGGTGCACCGTCACTGGAGCGGAGGTGAACATTAAGCTCCATAGGAGTGTCAATAGTGCGGTGATCCGTGAGAGCAGCATGAGAAAGGAGGTCCTGAGTGTACTTCTCCTGAGAGAGAAAAATACCATCAGATGTGGAGGTGACTTCAAGACCAAGGAAATAACGAAGAAGACCCAAATCAGACATGAGAAAGGTCTCACTAAGGCGCTGCTTCACAAAGGAAATAAACTGAGAGTCATCACCCGTGATGATCATGTCATCAACATAGAGAAGAAGTGTGCGACCACAAGGAGAAGTGTGAATAAAAAGAGCAGGATCATGATCGCTAGGCTTAAAGCCAACATCAATGAGAACAGAGGAGAAACGCTCGAACCAAGCGCGAGGAGCTTGCTTAAGACCATAGAGGGAACGACGCAACCGACAAACCATCCCATCAGGAACAGAATACCCTGGAGGCGGCTACATATAGACTTCCTCATGAAGTGTCGGGTACCATAATAAGGGGTACCCTAAGCGAGAACCAAAAAACTTGCTTAAACCCCAAAGTGTCCGAGGCCAAGATGCCCTCAGGCAGCCCTCCACCTCGTCCGAGGCGAGCTCGGCCAGCCAGCCTTCTATAGATAGTTCTTTGACTCACCCAAGGTAGGCTCGGCCCGGGGCAACCCAACAAGTCGATCCTCCTGTTCATCCGAGGCCCCCAGGAACCGGCCTCGAGCGAGCACCAACTCTCCGACCCGCCCGAGGCCTCATAATGCAGAGCCTCGGACAGGCGCCCATTCTCCGACTCGCCCGAGGCCGGCTCAGGTTGCTACACCGCAATCTCCACCTTGCCTAACGCAACAAGGCGTCACATCCATTCAATACGCTCAATTACTCCTATGATGTCAGCCGCACGCTGGCACGGTACAACAACGTGGCCAACAGGACGGGAGTCATATCATCGCCATGCTGCCCATGACAGAACGGGGCAGGGGTTATCGGCTGCTGTGCTCTGCACTGTGCCCACGACCGAGGCCAGCACCGCACTATGCTGCCTAACCCCTGCCCAGCATTCATTACTAAGGACGGCGCAGCATGCAGGTCATGTCTGGGTCCCTATAGCCTCGGGATCAACGCACATGACTACTGCTCCCTTCGAGCCTTGGCTATCCGCTTCTAGGTTCCTGTAGCCTCAGAACCGGCGCCCACCGAGCCCCCACGACGACCAAGCCTCTGCACCGACCTAGCCTTGGCTCTCTACGTCGTCAACGCATAGGAACCAGCACGTCGCCCACAAGCAGGCCATGCCCTGCACAACGCCTATAGGAGTTCCCACGTCGTACACAGGGTCAGGCATGACCGGCGCGTTGCTCCAGCACTCCGAGGACCAAGGCCATCCCCAGGACCATGCCGCTACAGGAAATACCTACAGGGCTCGACCCTGCCTTCCCAGCCAAGAAACGCCACGTAGTATACTTGTACAGTGTCTTGTGCCCCCTTGCGGCTATAAAAGGGAGTGGCCGAGACCCTTTCTAGGCATCGGAGAAGACATCGGACAACACACGCTACACACAGCACAGCCTTGCAAGAGATCAACATCTCAAGCAATACACATCACAACTCATCAGAGCACACCGAGACCTGTGATAGGCTCCCTCTCTCACCCGCTTGTAACCCCTACTACAAGCACTCCGGTGCAAGTCAATACAAGATCTCCTCCCCCCACTGGACGTAGGGCATTCTTTGCCTGAACCAGTATAAACCTCTTGTGTCCCTCTTGCATCACCATCCGAAATAGGAGCACGCGGCTACAAATTTACTTACCGGTTAGGACCGGCTGTTCCAAACACCGACAGTTGGCATGCCAGGTAGGGGTGCGCTGCATGTTGTGATCGTTTTCCTGACGAGTTCCGGATGGCAGACCCCGAGTGCCCGCTGTCTCTAGGCAAGGTGATCTGGTTCGGGAGTCTCAAGTTCATGTCTCTTGGCTATGGCTACGACATGGTCCTTCTCCTGCCCAGAGCCTCGTCCGACAGCGAGTCTTCTCTCCATCAGCCCAAGCGTAGGAGACTCCAGGGCCGTTGCTCCCGCCGCATTCACCGAGCGCGGCAAGGACAGACGATCCTCGACCCTTCCACGGAGGTTGGGGACGACGCTCTGCGTCCCGCCGACATCACCCGACTGGCCACCGATACGGCATCCCTTGCAGGGGATCTGTCCGGCATGAGCCTTGCAGTGGGAAGGATGCCGGTGGCACGCAACGACACTCCATCGACAAGCTCCGTGGCACCACTGCCTCCAAAGGTGCCGATTTCACCGGTGCAAGGATTGGCAGTAGCACCATCCTCGCTTCCCTACGGGCTGAGCAATGCCGCCATGGCTTACGCCTTGTCGGTAAGCACCAGCTTGAGTGCTTACGCAGAACTCCCTGCGCATCACCTACGTTCCACCCTTGACCTCATCACGTCCACACCGGATTCCACGTACGTCGACTCTGTGGAGGATGACGACGCGTGGGCTGGCACGGACTTCTCCGAGCTCCATGACTCAAGGCTATGCGCTAATTCTTGGCCGCAAGCGACTATTGCTTCGGCTACTCCGACTCCGACGAGGGCGACTATGACCCTTCTCAGGAGTGCTTCAACGTCCAGGTCGGGGATGCCTCGGACGAAGAGGATGATGGTGCTGAACAAGGTGACCGCAATCCGCCTGCACCGGCTCTGCAAGCCAAGCCCCAAGGAGTGTGAGCCGCTGCGCTCGCCCCTGAGGGACATCAAGGCGCATAGCTCGAGCAACTTTGCGAGCTCGAGGCCAAGCTCGAGGAGGATCGCCGGCGCCTGCAGCAGCTCCGAAACACCCTTGAGCAAGGAAACCACGGTGATGGTAGAGCAGCCCGGCTAAGGGCTCACGACATCCACCGTCGCATCAACGAAGATGAAGGGGGCGACCAGCCCTCGGTCTTCAACTGGGCAAGCCAGAATGTCGCCGTGGCGGCAATACTTCTTTAGACAATGCCCGAGCCATCCACCCTGGAGGGGCGACACATCCACAACGAGCTCCGAGGGCTCCTCGAATGCACCGCGGTTCAGCAGGCCGAGAGCTCCGTGTCCCGGCGACATGGAGCAGCCTCGGAACGGCACGCGATGCCTTCTCGACAGGAGAGGGAGGCCTCGGTGCACCCCGACCCTACATGAGCACCCAAGGGCAACAGGGCCCCCTCGGTGCACGAGCGCATCCTCGACAACCACGACGCCCACGATGCTAACGATGCCCGCAACATCATCAACGATCGGCGAAAGCATAAGGACGACGATGCCGCTCGTGGCTACCACCCCCGCTGGGGTGGACGCTACGACAGCGAAGAGGACCGCAGTCCTTCACCCGAGCCGCCAGGTCCCCGAGTCTTCAGCCAGGCCATCTGCAGGGCTCGGTTCCCGGCCTGGTTCCGTCAGTCGTCCAACCTCACCAAGTACTCTGGGGAAACAAACCCCGAGTTGTGGCTCGCCGACTACCGCCTAGCCTACCAGCTAGGCGGCGCAGACGATGACCTTCTCATCATCCGCAACCTTCCTATATTCTTGGCCGACTCCACGAGAGCCTGGCTAGAACACCTTCCCCTCGCCAGATCAAGAGCTGGGCCGATCTGGTGAGGGTCTTCGTGGGGAATTTCCAAGGGACATACGTGCATCTCGGAAACTCCTGGGACCTCAAGAACTACCGGCAGGCATAGGACGAGACTCTCCGTGAGTTCATCCGGTGCTTCTCCAAACAATGTACCAAGCTCCCTAATGTCACCGACTCAGATATCATTGGGGCGTTCCTTGCTGGCACCACTTGCAAGGAGTTGGTCCGAGAGCTAGGTCACAAGACCTCCACTACCACAAGCGAGCTCCTGGATGTCGCCACCAACTTCGCCTCCGGTGAAGAGGTGATTGGAGCCATTTTCCCTGACGACAAGGGCAAGGGGAAGTGGAAGGAGGAGGTTCCCGAGGCTTCCACCCCCGAGACCTTAAGAAGAAGAAGAAAGGCCGGCAGGGAAAGCGACAGGACCCCAAGGCTGATCTCATCACTGCCGTAGACCGAAGGAATCCTCGAGGCCCCCCTCGGGGGCCCCGGGTTCTTTAACGAGATGCTCAAGAAGTCGTGCCCTTACCACAAGGGCCCAACCAAGCACACCCTCGAGGAGTGCACCTTGCTTCGACGCTACTACGCCTGGCTCAGTCCTCCCAAGGAAGACGGCAAGAAGAAGGCGACCGGAGACAAGGACGACAACGGGTTCCCTGAGGTTCACAACTGCTACATGATCTTCGGCGGGCCGTCGGCATGCCTCACACTGCGCCAGCGGAAATGCGAGTGCTGAGAGGTCTGCACGGTGGAAGTGGCCACCTAGGCCTACCTCAGCTGGTCCAAGGAGGCGATCACGTTCGACCGCGATGACCACCCAGACTACATCCTGAACCTGAGGCGGTACCCGCTCGTCGTTGACCCCGTCATCGGCAACACCCAGTTCTCTAAGGTCCTGATGGACGGAGGCAGCGGCCTCAACATCCTATACGTCGAGACCTTGGACCTCATGGGGATTGATTGGTCACACCTCTGAGCCAGCGCTATGTTGTTCCATGGCGTCGTGCTAGGAAAGCGTGCTCGACCCCTCGGACAGATCGACCTGCCCGTCTGCTTCGGGACTTCGACCAACTTCAGGAGGGAGGTCCTCACGTTCGAGGTGGTGGGGTTCCAAGGAACCTATCATGCCATCCTCGGGCGACCATGCTACGCCAAGTTCATGGCGGTCCCCAACTACACCTACCTCAAGCTCAAGATGCTGGGCCCTAACGGCATCATCACCGTCGGCCCCTCGCCTAGACACGCGTTCGAGTGTGACGTGGAGTGCATCGAGTACGCTGAGGCCCTCATCGAGGCCGAGACCCTCCTCATCGATCTAGAGCAGCAGGTCAAGGCAATCCCCGACCTTAAGCGACATGCCGGCAGCTTTGAGTCCAACGAGGGGGTCAAACTCATCCATCTGGACCCTAGCGGCCCCGATGGCAAGGCGCTAAAGGTTAGCGTGTCGCTCGACCCCAAATAGGAAGTAGTGCTCATCGACTTTCTCCACGCGAACGTCGATGTGTTTGCGTGGAGTCCCTTGGACATGCCGGGCATACCAAGGGATGTCGCCGAGCACTCCTTAGACATCCGAGCTGGCTCCAAACCAGTGAAGCAGCGCCTGCGCCGATTCGACGAGGAGAAGCGTAGAGCCATCGAGGAGGAGGTGCACAAGCTTCTGGCGGCTGGGTTCATCAAGGAGGTTTTTCATCCTGAATGGTTAGCTAATCCTATTTTAGCTAAGAAGAAGAATGGGAAGTGGAGGATGTGTGTAGACTACACTAGTTTAAATAAAGCATGTCCGAAAGTTCCTTTTCTATTGCCTCATATCGATTAGATAGTTGACTTCACGGCGGGATGTGAAACCTTGTCTTTTCTTGATGCTTATTCGGGTTACCACCAAATCAAGATGAAAGAGTCTGACCAGCTCGCGACTTCTTTCATCACCCCATTCGGCATGTACTGCTACACGACCATGCCATTTGGTCTTAGGAACGTGGGGGCTACATACCAGCGGTGTATGCTCCACATTTTTGGCAAGCACATCGGGTGAACCATCGAGGCCTACGTCGATGACAGCGTTGTCAAATCCAGAAAGGCCGACGACCTCATCACCGACCTAGACACGACATTCCAGTGCCTTAAGGAGAAGGGCATCAAACTAAACCCTGAGAAGTGTGTCTCCGGTGTCCCCCGAGGCATGCTCTTAGGATTCATAGTTTCCGAGCGTGGCATCGAAGCCAATCTAGAAAAAATTGCAGCTATCACAAAGATGGGGCCAATCCGAGATCTGAAGGGAGTACAGAAGGTCATGGGATGCCTCGCAGCCCTGAGTCGCTTCATTTCACGCCTCGGCGAGAAAGGCTTGCCTCTGTACCGCCTCCTAAAGAAATTCGAGCGCTTCTCCTGGACCCCCAAGGCTCAGGAAGCCCTTGACAAGCTCAAGGCATTGCTCACCAATGCCCCTATCTTGGTGCCGCCAAACAAAGGTGAGGCCCTCTTACTCTATGTCGCTGCAACAACCCAAGTGGTCAGTGCAGCTGTGGTCATCGAAAGACAAGAGGAGGGGCATACTCTGCCTGTCCAACGGCCGGTCTACTTCTTCAGCGAGGTACTATCCAAGACCAAGATGTGGTACCCATAGATCTAGAAACTACTGTATGTAGTAGTCTTGGCTCAGCGCAAATTGCGCCACTACTTTGAGTCTCATCCGGTGACAGTGGTCCCATCCTTCCCTCTGGGAGAGATAGTCCAAAATCGAGAGGCCACGGGTAGGATAGCCAAATGGGCTGTGGAACTCATGGGGGAGACCCTCTCCTATGCACCTCGGAAGGAAATCAAGTCACAGGTCCTGGTAGACTTCTTGGCCAAGTGGACCAATACTCAGCTGCCGCCTGCCCAAATCTAGGCAGACTGTTGGACAATGTACTTTGACGGGTCCCTAATGAAGATAGGAGCAGGCACAGGCCTGCTCTTTGTCTCGCCCCTTAGAGTACATATGCGCTACGTAATCCATCTCCACTTTGCCGCCTCCAACAACATTGCTGAGTACGAGGCCCTCGTCAATGGCCTGCACATCACCATTGAGCTCGAAATCTAGTGTCTCGACATCTGAGGCGACTCGCAGCTCATCATCGACCAAGTGATGAAGGAGTCAAGCTGCCACGACCCCAAGATGGAAGCCTACTACAAGACGGTCTGGCGGCTGGAAGACAAGTTCGACGGCCTCGAGCTCAACCACGTCACGCGCAGGTACAACATGGCTGCGGACGAGCTGGCAAAAATCGCGTCTGGATGGACCATGATCCCCTCGGACACTTTTGCCAGAGACCTCCACAAGCCCTCTGTCGACTACGGGGAACCATTGAAGCCCACCTCGGGAACCGAGGCCCCCTCGGCTGCCGAACTCGAGGTCATGGAAATACAGCAGGACAAGTCCGAGGCTGACCAAGAGACAGACTGGCGGGTCCCGTTCCTCGATTGTCTTGTCTGAGTGGAGCTCCCCTCAGAAAAGACCTAAGCTCGGCGACTCGCACGATGGGCCAAATCATTTGTGATGATGGGCAGAGAGTTATACAAGCGTAGTTCCTCGGGAGTCCTGCAGCATTGCATCACCACCAAGGAAGGTAAAGGCCTGCTTCGGGAAATGCACTCAGGGGCCTGTGGGCACCATGCAGCGCCTCGGACCCTTATCGGAAACACTTTCTGGCAGGGCTTCTACTGGCCAATCGCGGTCACCGACGCCACCAAGATAGTAAGATCCTACGAGGGGTGTTAGTACTACGCTCGCCAGACGCATCTCCCGGCCCACGCTCTCTAGACCATCCCCATCACTTTGCCGTTCGCCGTATAGGGACTGGACATGGTCGGGCCCTTGAAGAAGGCGCCCGAGGGTTTCACCCACTTGTTAATCGCAATTGACAAGTTCTCCAAATGGATCGAGGCTCGGCCGATCACCAAAATCAAGTCCGAGCAAGCGGTGATGTTCTTCACTGACATCATTCATCGGTTCGGGGTCCCCAATACCATCATCACCGACAACAGAATGTAGTTCACCGACAGTAAGTTCCTACGGTTTTGCGATGACCATCACATCCGTATTGTTTGGTAAGCCATGGGACACCCAAGGACGAACGACCAAGTAGAACGTGCCAACGGCATGATTCTACAAGGCCTAAAACCAAGGATCTTTAACCGGTTGAACAAGTTTGGCAAGAAGTGGCTCACCGAGCTCCCCTCGGCCATCTGGAACCTAAGGATGACCCCAAGCTGAGCCACGGGGTTCACACCGTTCTTCCTAGTCTATGGGGCAGAGGCTGTCCTCCCCACGGACTTGGAATATGGTTCCTCGAGGCTGAAAGCATACAACGAGCAAAGCAACCGCACCGCCCGCGAGGACGAACTGGACCAGCTAGAAGAGGTCCTAGACATAGCGCTAGTACACTCAGCCAAGTACTAGTAGGCTCTACGGCGCTACCAGTCTCAGCGCATCCGAAGTTGAGACCTCAAGGTGGGAGACCTGGTGCTACAGTTGCGGCAAAGCAACAAGGATCGCCACAAGCTCACTCCGCCATGGAAAGGCCCTTACATCGTCGCCCAGGTGCTAAAGCCGAGAACCTACAAGCTGGCCAATGAGAAGGACGAGGTCTCACCAACGCTTGGAACATAGGGCAGCTACATCGCTTTTACCCCTAAGCTTTCAAGCTTGTACATATTTTATCTCGAAATGCAATAAAGAAACGTTCTTTACTTGTTTAAATTTTCGAGAAATCTTCTGAGCCCATCGGCAAAGGCTCGAAATTGCGATAATTTTACAACAGGGAGACTCAGCCCTGCCTCTGCAAAACTAAGCCTCCCTCGAGGGCTAGAAGGGGGAGCCCCCCCCTACGTCCCAGACTTCATTTTTTAATCATTTTTTCGAAAAAATTTCTGTGCCAAATTCTCTCGCGCGCTCTGGCAAATCGATTGCGAAAACCTAAGGACTGAAAGAGCGTCCAGGGACAAGGCCGGCCGAGCTGCGAGATAGCCTACGCCACTGGGCTATGGCACCTCCCTCACCACCTTCTGCCCAAGGGACGACTTACGCCCCGAGAAAGTTTCGCAAGAAATCTATCCAAGTGCGAAACAGGGGACAAGGGCTCGGAAACATAGCAAAAAACGGTTAAGAAACACACAAATACTTAAACATTTAAGGCCTCGATGGGCCACAAGCATAACAGTGCAAAATATTAAAACCTAACTTATTACATGGCACTCTGGCCCAGGCTAAACTTCAGGATTGCTGGTGTCATCGGCCGGCGCAGGGGGAGGAACCACCTCATCCTCAAACAACTTGGCCAGCGTCGCGCTAGGAGCCTCAGCCGCTTCCACCAGCTTCGTCAACTCCTCATCGGCCTTTTCCTCGTCATCTTCAGCCATGACATAGCCGTCGCTAATGGCCTCAAGGTCGATGCCAGCGTAGTGGGAGGAGACGATGGCCAGGGCATGCTTGACGCCGTTGTGCAGCACCTCCCGAAGCCGTTCGTGCACGTGGTCGCACAGCATGGTCAGGCAGCTCTCGAGAGAGCTACCCGACTGGCCTCCCCCGACCTCCAGGGCTTCACAGACAGAGCGGGCGACACTTTGCAGAGCATCGTGCTCTCGGATCTCGTTCTCGAGGACCGCCTGCACCGCGACAGAGGCCTCGGCCGCCTTGGACAGCTCCTTCTCTAGCCCTGCGCCGAGTCAGGAAGCCAAGGGTTGAATACAAGAGGAACAAATCAAATAAAGAGCACAGGTCTACGAGACTTACCCTCTGCCTTCTCTTTCCATTTCAGGGCCTCAACCCAAGAGGCCTCGGCCACCTTGAGGGCCTCTACCAGGGCACCCTCCGTCAACTGGTGCGCAGCCTTCTACGTCTCTAGCTGTTCGACGAGGGTCTTGATAGAGGCCACCTCTTGTTCAGCCCTGGCCTTGAGGGTGTCCCGCTCAGTGGCCACCCGAGTGAGCTCCTCCTCCAGCTCCTAGATCCTCGCCGCTAGAGGAACGGTCTGCTCCTAAGCCGTAGCCACCTCGGCCGACCAGTTAGCGTAGCGGAGACGAAGATCCTCCGCCTCGGCGCTCCACGCCGACAGAAGCTCGTTGGTGCTGTCAACTAGCTCCCTCTACCGGTAGAGCTGGTTTCAGACATCCCTCTCCCAACGGAGGAACATCGACTTGTCGCAGGACCGGGCCTCGAGCTCCTGATGGGTAGAACGCGTGTCAACATTGCAAAAAAACTTAGAAAGAATAAAAACACAGCACAAGAAAGGGAACACCTACCTAGGTGATGTTGGGCAGGTTCTCGGCCACGACGGCCAGCGCCGTCCGCAGCGACCGCTCGGCCACTTGATAGAACTGCTCGAAGGAGCTCCAATGCCCCCCCTTGTCCGTGTCCTCAAGGGTGAACATCGGCTACCCCTTGGGGTCGGTTTGGTTCTGCCACAAGACACGCGGGCCGCCCCACATGCGTGGTTCGGGCCAGACCCGGATGAGGTCTGAACTCCCTTCGCCAAGGGTTAGGGTTAGCTACTCTACGGTGCTGGCTATCTCGGTGTCCATCACCTCCTTCCCCCGCACCCAAGAAGTGTCATCGGAGGAGATGGGATGGATCTCCACCTCCTGGACGATCTCCTACAGTTGCGGCGGGTCTTGGATTAGGGGTGGCGTCGGAGCACGCTGCATCTCCATCTCCACCTCTCGGGCGACCAGGTCCACTGTAACACCCCAGGTGTTTAGCTTCCACATTTGCACTGCATTTCATAAACATGAGCATCATGCATCCCTTCGTGAACTTATATCACATAAAACATAATTTCAAAACATTGCAACATGTTGTATATTTCATGTGTGTTATTTCTTTTATGAAATGTAAAGTGTGCAACACTTAAGTGCAACATGTGCCACTCACTTAGTGAAACAAGGTTAGTTAATACTATGCAACAAGATCATGAAACATGTGAAACATGACTATGAAACATTTGCAACATTTCTTGTGTTTTTCATTGTTTTAGTACATACCTTGCTTGATTCTTGTGTGACCAATGCATGGTGTGGCTAAAAATGCTTGTAAGTAACTTAGTTACACATAGAATGTCTTTTGGAACATTGTTCATGTTGGTCACTTTGACTAATTAGGTTTCCAAGTCATGGTTTGACCAAATTTGACCCCTGAACCCTTTTGTTTGACTGTTTAAAAAGTGTGGCTTAGGATGTTTGCATGTCTGAGCAACCTAAAGAAAAGATGTAGGGAATTATATAAGGAACAAAAGTTATTTTATAACCATCTCATGAAAATGTGCAGAACATGCTCAAAAATGGCCCACAAGTCAGTTTTGAGGGCTATTTGGAAACTCAAAAAAAATTCTAAGTCAAAAACCAGTTTTCTGTTTCATTGGCTCGACTTTGGGGATGATTTTACTCATGATCCATCAAGAATTAGGTTTAGGTCATTTAACATAAAATGTAGCTGGTACTTAGGGCTACAATTTGTATCTTGACTGATTTCGCTGATAACCAACGGATTAGGAGCTAATCGGTGTTAAACTTGCCCTGTCAGTCGACACCTATGAGCTCTGAAACAAAAAGTTCAGACATCTACAGTGTTCACCGATTCAGTAATAAGCCGACGCGTGTGGACACCCATCGCCGGCCGTCTGACCGCGCAGCCACGCACCGTGGCTGGCCTGACGTCGCTGCCGGTGTCCTCCACTTGAAGCCGCGCACCTGCCTAACCTGCTCGCCATCCGTTTTTCATTTCTCGCTCTCTCACGGCCGAGCACACCACTGCTAGCGCCACCGCGAGCTCCGCCTTCGTCCAGCTCCCTCGCCTCACCACCATTGTCCGATTGATCACGGCCATAGCTCCACCACCATCACCTCTACGATCTCCACCTCTTCATGCTCGTGTTGCCCCGTTTGGTGAGCCACATTTTGCGATGCGCTCGAGCGGGAGGCCGGCCAGAGCGCTGCCGCTCGCACGGCCGTTGTGGCCCTATCTCCCTGTTCCCTCTCTCGTTGAGCTCTCTACCATCCTAGTACCCTCCTAGCTTGCTGGTGCTCGGGTAGGAGCAACATTAGACGCTACCGTGTGTGCATGCCGAAATGGCCGGTTGCTCTCGCCATGGCTGCCATGGCCGCATACACGAGCTCACCGTTGCTGGCCATGCCTGGCTCGTCTTTGTTCTAGCTAGCACAAGCATGAGCTTCCCCGTTAGCTATAGTTTCTAACCCCTAGATGTAGTTTGGTGATTCGCTGTATTCACGCCGGGCCGCTGACCTCGTCGGCGTACCCAGAGCGCCGCCGCTGGCCGGCGCACATGGCCAGGCACCTACACTGCACCTCGGAACCCTAGTCCGCCTAGGAAGCTTTGTCATGGTCTTGCGGAGCTCGTACCAAGCCCGAGCGGGACAATGGCGGGCCGCCGTCGTCGGAGCGCCGCAGTACCTTGCGCACCGCCGCTGCTCTCGCCGCCGGCAAGGCTAGGGTTAGGAATAGGTCGTGTTCTTGGTACCAGTTGGTGCGGGTTGCTTAGGGGAGCACGTTGGTACACTCGATTTCGCCGAAGGAGCCGCCGCCGGTGAGCCTCGCTGTGTGCCGCGCCGTCGCGTGCGCCTCCTCTGTTTCGTCTCGCTGACTGGTGGGTTCGGCTGACAGCCGGGTCCCACTCGTCAATGACTGTTTGTTTCTAAGGATAGCTCAAAAATGCAGTTTTGAATGCTGATTTGATATTTTTGTATCTCCTGTTTTGTAGATCCAAATTGTATGGTTCCAATTTTGTTAGACTCACAGTTAGGTCTAGTATTTAAGAAAAATATGTCTTGAACACATTATGTAGAAATTTTGGATGAATTAAATAGGAACTTGAAAAGTGTTTTTGAATACATGCAAACTTGTTTAAATCATATCTTGAGTTTCTTTGATCCAAAAATTATGAAATTTTGTGGGTAAGCTAGTCTTGTATGGTGGAAGCTCTGGTTAAAATTTGAGAGTCATTGCATATGTAGTTTTTGAGTTATAGATTTTCCTTTTATCATTGGTAGATACTTGGGTGAATTTTAGTAAATTATTTATGAATCCATTGACCATGAAATTTGTTGGAGAGTATCCTAGTACCCTAAGGATGCTAGGAAAAATATGAAATCTGTTGCTTGACACTTTTCACTAAGGTTTCCTAATTATGCCATTTTAAGCCATTCTACCTTACCATTTTTGTGTAGGTTGTTATACTTACTCAAATGATGTGAAATTTTTATGGTAGTCTACTTAGGGCATGTAGTGTCTACTGTAATTTTTGTAGATTTAATGGTGTAGTTTTCATATATGTTTACTATTTCCTCTAATTAATTAAATAAATTAAGAAAGGTATTAAAAGAAATGTTTTGGTGATGAACACCCTACTTCTGGTGTTCTTGTGATATGTCAGTAAAGTTGGTTTTGTCCAATTAAGTGTTTATATCATAAGTTAATAATTAATTGTTTATATTATGTCCCTCTGGACAGATCTGGGGACTTTAGAAAGCTCCCCATGATATTTTGGTTTTCTGTGATTGTCATGAATACAAGAGTTGTAGATAATTTATGTATCTAGCTCCTGTCAAAATTTGAGGGCATTTGGCCTAGTAGTTTAGAAACTACAGCTGTTTAAAGTTAGGTTTTAGTTTTTGCTTATTCTCTGCCTTGTGAGGGTAGAACTCTGTTGATTGTTTAGGAGTTAGCCTAACTTGAGAATATGCTTAGGTGCAGGTGCTAGGTCATTAACTGAAGATGAGCAATTATACATTAGGTTGTATAAACTTGGTAAGTAAAGTGATTTGAATAGGGCTTAAGTTGGAATATGCAAACTACAGCGAACATGTGCATTCCCCGAGCATCCCTGACATTCGTTCATGTGCATCCATGATATTTATCTTGCGCATTCATGCAATAGGTGTGCCAGAGGGAGTGACGTTGCTGGAGTTTGAGGGAGCCAACCAGGAGGAGGAGCCCGAGGTGCAGGAAGCCGACGAAGCAGTCACCGCAGAGGAATTGCCTGAGTGCCCTGACCACCAGCCTTCCTCGTTCCTAAAAGGCAAGCCCCGGAGCATATTAAGCCTCCCATGTTTTCACAAATACATTGAGTATCTTTTATTGTTGATGATGCATTAAGTATAGGAATTGGTTGGAACCAATTGCTGCATTATATATCCTTCCTTGTCCAGATATCGCACTGGAATCCTATTTAAGTTCAGGACAGGTTAAATGCTTAGACATGCTTAGTGCGGTAGAAGTCAGGTGATTTCCTGTCACCTGCGAGCTTTAGGATGAGGTGGATCACGGTTGGCTATATTTGCTATCGTGGAAAAGAACCATGTGAATAATGAATTAAGACCGGACGGGGTCTTGTGTAGGTTTGAACATAGTGACTCCATCTGAGTCGTTTAAGGACCGATACGCTATACGTCCTTATGTCATGTTGAACGCAGCCTAACACTTAGCTGGCCGGATAGGTCATTCCGACCGCGAAGCCTAGTAGCTCAACTCAGGCCGGGGACGCGAGCAGTGGCGTGCATTCTAGAGGTAGTAAGGATGTGCGGAGAGCCATTGGCATAAGTCCAAGGTGGGTTAGAGTCCCGAACAACCTTGGCAGAGTGGTTCTCTAAGAATGTCGATCTGTTCGGACTCGCGACTCCTGAATCGTACCAAAGGTGACTTGTTTGTGACCCTGATGGAGGAAGCAGGGTTTGTGTTTAGGAATACCCCTCCAGCTGGATAGGAATCGATTCGAATCGCCGTCTCTCCCGGATAGTGAGAACTTGACTGAGCAGCGGCAACGTAGATTCAATTAATTTAACAATATGGTTAAATGGATGATGATGATAAGGTTGCCACAATGAATACCTGATATGGTTATTAATGTTTGCACCCTAATAAAATGATTGCTTAGTACAGGTGCTAATATAGATGATAGGTTAATGGCTAAAAAGTCACTGCTAGTTTAGGTTAAGAGTTGATCATTATTACTTATGCTTTTCTGCAAAAAGAAAGTGTCAGCCAGCTCCACTACATTAAGCTATGCATAATCCTTGGTGTCATTTGTTTGGTTTTCGACGGATAAGTCTAGCTGAGTACATTCCCGTACTCAGGGTTTATTCCCTCTTGTTGTAGATGACCTCCTATATCAAGGATTCTGCAAGTATTGTCTCCACCCGGCGGGTGATGAAGACTAGATCATGGGCATGATCTCTGTTCCCTTATCTAAATGCTTTTGCGGTCTGTGATCAGCAAACCAGTATGTGTATTTGAACTCGGTGTGTGAGTTAAACTATTTGCTTCCGCATGTTTACGATACTTGTTTTGTAATAGCAATGACTCTGTGATGATGTAACCTATTTGCGAACGTATGCGAAATGTTGTAACGTACGATATGTTATGTTGAATTACTATGATCTTGGTTGTATGCAAGTTGGTTTGAAATCCTTCGAGATTTCAGTTGACTACCGGGTTTATATGGGCTCAAGTTCGAGAATTTGATCGTTTCGGCGATTGTTTTTGTACTTGTGCTCTTATAAATTGGTCAGTTCTATGACAGCTGGTATCAGAGCTAGATTCAACATTAAACATGTCTTACGGCTATTTAAAACAAAAGCTTTTGTTGTTAAAATGGTTTTCAAACTTATAGTTATATATAAGTGTTCAAAAATCAAAATTTTTATGGTATACTGGTGATCACATCCCTTATAGCCCACTTAAGGACTTCTAGGTGGCTTATATATAATTACTAACTTGGGGGAATTGATTGTTTCTATTTCATCGTCCATGCGGCGTGATATTGCATGGGTGCCATTCGTTTGAATGGTAATGTATGGATCAATTGCCTCTACGCTAAAGTAAGTGTGAGTTGCGAGAGCATGACCGTCCAACCGTTGGTCTAGGGGAGAGCTAGTTGTGGTTACTGGAGTATTTACATGTTGCATACATGTATATATGAAGGTACTTAATTGTGGGTACATTTGTCGGGTAGTTTGGATACCGATGTATATATATCGGGGGATGTATATATGGAGAGTATCTTAGTTACTACTTGTGTAATTAGCATTATATCTTGTTGGGTTGGGCTGCAATGAAGTTTTTCTGCAGGTATGCTAACAACGCACCGTGTAGATCGACTAGTTACCGATAATTGAGAGAACGTATGTATGCCACCGTATATTCCGCTAAAGCTTAAATTTCTTAGGTTTGTGAGGACGTACGGAACGAGCATGCATCATATTCACTCATGACATTCATATTGCATTACTCCCTCCCTTATAATTGCTTATCCCAAGTATAAAGTGCAATCTCTCAGCATGAAGTTGAGGAGATTCGCGGTATTGCAAATTATCGTCTGCAACAGTGGGGTCAAACCGCACGCGAGAGAGACGAGCTTCATAACCAGCTGATGAACCTCACTATTGCGAGAGATGAGGCTACACAAGAATTGGATCGTGTGACCCATCACTAAGATGCTTCTTTAGAGTTAGAAGAAGAGGAATACCCAGAAGAAGTCCAAGGTGTTTCCGATGTGGACAGTGATCACTTCGACGAGTAGTTCGTTAGCAAGTCTCACTAGTTAAGCTTTTGTAGTCATACTTGTAATGTACTTTAATTCGCTCCATTCAGGATGCGTAACATTATGGTGAAGTTTAAAACTTGTCATGTTGGAATGCACTGCGTATGGCGCTAGTAATCTACTTGATGATGTGGTGATTGGAGAATGAATTATTGCCTCTGTTTATTGTATGAAGTTTTCATTCTTGTCAGTAAATATAGTTTGGGACGATTATGTTGTTCCTCTCCAATGTGCTGACATCATCAATAATTACTGGTTGCGCATTGTGCAGATGCCTCGTACTCGTTCCACCGGTGCGAGTGATGATGATGATCTTCCGCCACCACCACCCACACCAACGGAACTAATAGCAATGCTTGCGGAAGGACAGTGCACTATGGCCGAGGCCCTCCGTACGATTGCGAATCATGATGGCCATGGTCCACGCCAAGGACCGGATCCAAATCAATACAGTGATTTCAAGGATTTCCTTGACACGAAACCCCCAATCTTCAAGGAGGCTGAGGAGCCTCTACAAGCTGATGAGTGGTTGAATACTCTTGAGCAGAAGTTCCATCTGCTCCGCTTGACTGAGGTGCTAAAAACTGAGTACGCATCACACCAACTGCATGGGCCTGCTGGCATTTGGTGGAGTCATCATCGGTCCACTATGCCTGCTAATGCCCAAATCACTTGGGATCAGTTCAAGTCTACTTTTAGGGGAAATTACATTCCTCCTGGTCTTATGGCGATCAAACATACAGAGTTCATGAAGCTAACTCAGGGGAACAAGAGCCTGAACGAATACCTGCAAGCTTTCAACAACCTTGCAAGGTACGCCACCAAGTTTGTGGACACCGAGGCTAAGAAGATTGCTAGCTTCAAGCGGGGACTTAGCCCCAAACTGATGAAGACCATGGGAATTTGCAAGTGTGCTCATTTTAATGAGTTTGTGAGTGATGCCTTATCGCAAGAGAACAACAATGCTGTATATGCGGCTTCAAAAAGTCGTAAGAGGGCCTATGAGGCGGGCGCCTCACAATCTAAGGCTCCCGTCGCACAAAGGGCTCCATTCCATCCTCCAGCGTCAGCCGCCAAGTTTCGCCCACCGTAGAAGAAGAATCTCGTCAAGACTAGGTTTCGCAAGGCATTTACAGTTGCTCTTCCCAAGGGCACGACCAGTCAGGGCAGTTCCAGGGCTCCACCAAGCAACATGCCGTGCTGGAACTGCAACAAGATAGGCCACTGGGCAAGGGAGTGCCCTTACCCTAAGAAGAATAATTACTAGGGTGGCCGTCAGGGACAAGTGAACCACACTAATATTACTGAGATTCCTTCAGGAGAGGTAGTGACTGCCGATAAGTTTCTGATTGACCAACACCCCGTAGTTGTACTATTTGATTCAGGTGCTTCGCATTCCTTCATTAGTCCATCATTTGCATCCAAGTTTATGCAGAAAACATATACTGTTGAGGGCGAGGGTTATTGTATTAGGGCTGCCAGTGGTATTATCCCAACCAAGCTGGTAGTTGGGGATGTACAATTTGTGATAGAAGGGCGAAGTTATTAGGTTGATCTGGTAGTTTTACCGGGGCTAGGTATCGATATGATATTGGGAATGAATTGGATGAGCCGTCATGGAGTGCTTGTTGGTACATCGACTAGGGTAGTTATGCTCAGAGATCCTGGCAATTAGGAGGGTTTTCTAGTACAGTTACCTAGGGACATCAATCTTTCTTGCACGACCAATGCGGTGCAAGCAAAGTCTCTGGTAGATATCCCGGTCGTGTGTGACTTTCTGGATGTTTTCCCCGATGATTTGCCTGGATTGCCCCTGGATTGAGAAGTAGAATTCAAGATAGAGTTGCTTCCTAGTACAGCTCCCATCTCTAGAAGGCCATATAGAATGCCTCCTAATGAACTAGCCGAACTTAAGACCCAGTTGAATGAACTACTAAAGAAAGGCCTTATCTGCCCTAGTTCATCTCCGTGGGGGTGCCCAGCCATCTTTGTGAAGAAGAAGGATCAATCTCTACGTATGTGTGTAGATTATAGACCCTTGAATGCAGTTACAATCAAGAATAAGTACCCTCTGCCACGCATAGATATCTTGTTTGATCAGTTGTCTAAAGCAAAAGTCTTTTCCAAGATTGATTTGAGATCTGGGTATCATCAAATCAAAATTCAGCCTGAGGATGTCCCAAAAACCGCATTCTCTACAAGATATGGTCTATATGAGTACCTGGTTATGTCTTTTGGATTGACCAATGCCCCCGCACATTTTATGTATCTGATGAATTCAGTGTTTATGCCCGAGTTGGACAAATTTGTGGTGGTATTTATAGATGATATCCTGGTCTATTCTGAGAATGAAGAAGATCATGTTGAACATTTACGGGTGGTTCTCACTAGATTGCGGGAACACCAGCTATATGCAAAGTTCAGCAAATGTGAATTCTGGCTTCGTGAGATACCTTTTCTTGGACACGTGTTGTCCGATGGTGGAATTATGGTTGATCCCACCAAGGTGCAAGAAGTATTGAACTAGAAGGCTCCCATCTCAGTGCACGAGGTTCGGAGTTTTCTAGGGTTGGCTGGCTATTATCGTCGCTTCATCCCGGATTTCTCTAAAATAGCCAAGCCTATGACTCGATTGCTGCAAAAAGACATGAAGTTTGTCTGGACTCCTGAGTGTGATGCGGCTTTCCATACCCTGCGAACTCTTCTAACATCGGCTCCGGTTTTGGCGCAACCGGATATCGAGAAACCTTTAGATGTGTTCTGTGATGCATCAGGTATTCGGTTAGGAGGTGTTCTTATGCAAGAGGGTAGAGTCATCGCTTATACCTCTCGCCAACTTTGGAAGCATGAAGTGAATTATCCCACGCATGACTTGGAAGTCGCTGCAGTTGTTCATGCTTTGAAAGCCTGGAGACATTATTTACTTGGCAATGTGTGCAACATCTACACTGATCATAAAAGTCTCAAGTACATCTTCACTCAACCAGAGTTAAATATGCGTCAGAGAAGATGGCTCGAGTTGATCAAGGATTATAACCTCCAAGTGCACTATCACCCTAGCAAGGCAAACATCGTCGCGGATGCCTTAAGCAGAAAGTCTCATTGCCACTCATTGATTGAGAGTGATGTCCATTTGTCAAAGCTCCTTCATCCTATAGTCCTTCACAACATCACTGTCAGTTGTACTTCAACCAGATAGTCCGACTTCATGGGATCCCTCGTACTATTGTCTCAGATAGAGGACCATAGTTCACTGCTCGCTTTTGGGAGCACTTACATGGATTATTAGGGACTAAGCTAGTAAGAAGTTCTGCCTATCATCCGCAAACCAATGGGCAAACTGAACGAGTGAATCAAATCTTAGAAGATATGTTGAGAGCATGTGTCATCTCGGCTAAGGGCTCATGGGAAAAATGGTTACCCCTAGCTGAATTCTCGTACAATAATAGTTATCAAGAGAGCATAAAGATGGCACCATTTGAAGCTTTGTATGGCCGGAAGTGTAGAACCCCGTTGAACTGGGTAGAAGCCAGTGAAAGGAGATATTATGGAATTGATTTTGTTCAAGAAGCTGAAGAACAAGTCTGTACTATCCAAACTCACATGGCCGCAGCTCAAGCTAGGCAGAAAAGTTATGCTGATCGACGTAGAAAACCTATTGAGTTCGAAGTTGGAGACTTCGTTTATCTAAAAGTCTCACCTATGAAGAGTGTCCAACGCTTTGGTGTGAAGCGAAAGCTTGCGCCGAGATATGTTGGTCCGTTTGAAATCATTGGACAAAGTGGTAAAGTGGTGTATAAGATTCAATTACCTCCTGAGATGAGTGCTATCTTCAATGTCTTTTATGTATCCCAATTGAAGAAATGTCTTCGCGTCCCTGAAGAGAGAGTTCCATTGGGGGATATCGAGTTAAAATCTGATTTGACCTTTGAAGAAAAGCCGGTTCGAGTGATTGACACTCGTGAGCGAGTGACTCGGAGTCGGGTAGTCAAGTTCTACAAAGTCATGTGGAGCAATTAGGGTAGTGAACGCGATGCAACGTGGGAAAGGGAAGATTATTTGAGGGATGGTTATAAGGAATTCTATCAACAATGGTACGCTTTTCAAATCTCGGGACGAGATTTTTATAAGGGGGAGGGCTGTAACACCCCAGGTGTTTAGCTTCCACATTTGCACTGCATTTCATAAACATGAGCATCATGCATCCCTTCGTGAACTTATATCACATGAAACATAATTTCGAAACATTGCAACATGTTGTATATTTCATGTGTGTTGTTTCTTTTATGAAATGTAAAGTGTGCAACACTTAAGTGCAACATGTGCCACTCACTTAGTGAAACAAGGTTAGTTAATACTATGCAACAAGATCATGAAACATGTGAAACATGACTATGAAATATTTGCAACATTTCTTGTGTTTTTCATTGTTTCAGTACATACCTTGCTTGATTCTTGTGTGACCAATGCATGGTGTGGCTAAAAATGCTTGTAAGTAACTTAGTTACACATAGAATGTCTTTTGGAACATTGTTCATGTTGGTCACTTTGACTAATTAGGTTTCCAAGTCATGGTTTGACCAAATTTGACCCCTGAACCCTTTTGTTTGACTGTTTAAAAAGTGTGGCTTAGGATGTTTGCATCTCTGAGCAACCTAAAGCAAAGATGTAGGGAATTATATAAGGAACAAAAGTTATTTTATGACCATCTCATGAAAATGTGCAGAACATGCTCAAAAATGGCCCACAAGTCAGTTTTGAGGGCTATTTGGAAACTTAGAAAAATTTCAAAGTCAAAAACCAGTTTTCAGTTTCATTGGCTCGACTTTGGGGATGATTTTACTCATGATCCATCAAGAATTAGGTTTTGGTCATTTAACATAAAATGTAGCTGGTACTTAGGGCTACAATTTGTATCTTGACTGATTTCACTGATAACCAACGGATTAGGAGCTAATCGGTGTTAAACTTGCCCTGTCAGTCGACACCTATGAGCTCTGAAACGAAAAGTTCAGACATCTATAGTGTTCACCGATTCAGTAATCAGCCGACGCGTGTGGACACCCATCGCTGGCCGTCTGACCACGCGGCCACGTGTTGTGGCTGGCCTGACGCCGCTGCTGGTGTCCTCCACTTGAAGCCGCGCGCCTGCCTGACCTGCTCACCATCCGTTTTTCATTTCTCGCTCTCTCACGGCCAAGCACACCACTGCTAGTGCCACCATGAGCTCCGCCTCCGTCCAGCTCCCTCGCCTCACCACCATTGTCCGATTGATCATGGCCATAGCTCCACCACCATCACCTCTACGATCTCCACCTCTTCACGCTCGTGTTGCCCCGTTTGGTGAGCCACATTTTGCGATGCGCTCGAGCGGGAGGCTGGCCAGAGCGCCGCCGCTCGCACGACCGTCGTGGCCCCATCTCCCTATTCCCTCTCTCGCTGAGCTCTCTACCATCCTAGTACCCTCCTAGCTTGCTAGTGCTCGGGTAGGAGCAACATTAGATGCTACCGTGTGTGCATGCCGGAACGGCCGGTCGCTCTCGCCACAGCTGCCATGGCCGCATACACGAGCTCACCGTCGCTGGCCATGCCTGGCTTGTCTCCATTCTAGCTAGCGCAAGCATGAGCTTCCCTGTTAGCTATAGTTTCTAACCCCTAGATGTAGTTTGGTGATTCGTTGTATTCATGCCGGGCCGCTGACCTCGTCGGCGTACCCAGAGCGCCGCCGCTGGCCGACGCACATGGCCAGGCACCTGCACTGCACCTCGGAACCCTAGTCCGCCTAGGAAGCTTCGCCGTGGTCTTGCGGAGCTCGTACCGAGCCCGAGTGGGACAATGGCGGGCCGCCGTCGTCGGAGCGCCGCAGTACCTTGCGCACCGCCGCTGCTCTTGCCGCCGGCAAGGCTAGGGTTAGGAATAGGTCGTGTTCTTGGTACTAGTCGGTGCGGGTTGCTTAGGGGAGCACGTTGGTACACTCGATTTTGCTGGAGGAGCCGCCGCCAGCGAGCCTCGCCGTATGCCGTGCCGTTGCGTGCGCCTCCTCTGTTTCGTCTCGCTGACTGGTGGGTCTGGCTGACAGCCGGGTCCCACTCGTCAATGACTGTTTGTTTCTAAGGATAGCTCAAAAATGCAGTTTTGAATGCTGATTTGATATTTTTGTATCTCTTGTTTTGTAGATCCAAATTGGATGGTTCCAATTTTGTTAGACTCACAGTTAGGTCTAGTATTTAAGAAAAATATGTCTTGAACACATTATGTAGAAATTTTGGATGAATTAAATAGGAACTTGAAAAGTTTTTTTGAATACATGCAAACTTGTTTAAATCATATCTTGAGTTTCTGTGATCCAAAAATTATGAAATTTTGTGGGTAAGCTAGTCTTGTATGGTGGAAGCTCTGGTTAAAATTTGAGAGTCATTGCATGTGTAGTTTTTGAGTTATAGATTTTCCTTTTATCATTGGTAGATACTTGGGTGAATTTTAGTAAATTATTTATGAATCCATTGACCATGAAATTTGTTGGAGAGTATCCTAGTACCCTAAGGATGCTAAGAAAAATATGAAATCTGTTGCTTGACACTTTTCACTAAGGTTTCCTAATTATGCCATTTTAAGCCATTCTGCCTTACCATTTTTGTGTAGGTTGTTATACTTACTCAAATGATGTGAAATTTTTATGGTAGTCTACTTAGGGCATGTAGTGTCTACTGTAATTTTTGTAGATTTAATGGTGTAGTTTTCATATATGTTTACTATTTCCTCTAATTAATTAAATAAATTAAGAAATGTATTAAAAGAAATGTTTTGGTGATGAACACCCTACTTCTGGTGTTCTTGTGATATGTCAGTAAAGTTGGTTTTGTCCAATTAAGTGTTTATATCATAAGTTAATAATTAATTGTTTGTATTATGTCCCTCTAGACAGATCTGGGGACTTTAGAAAGCTCCCCATGATATTTTGGTTTTATGTGATTGTCATGAATACAAGAGTTGTAGATAATTTATGTATCTAGCTCCTATCAAAATTTGAGGGCATTTGGCCCAGTAGTTTAGAAACTATAGCTGTTTAAAGTTAGGTTTCAGTTTTTGCTTATTCTCTGCCTTGTGAGGGTAGAACTCTGTTGATTGTTTAGGAGTTAGCCTAACTTGAGAATATGCTTAGGTGCAGGTGCTAGGTCATTAACTGAAGATGAGCAATTATACATTAGGTTGTATAAACTTGGTAAGTAAAGTGATTTGAATAGGGCTTAAGTTGGAATATGCAAACTACAGCGAACATGTGCATTCCCCGAGCATCCCTGACATTCGTTCATGTGCATCCATGATATTTATCTTGCGCATTCATGCAATAGGTGTGCCAGAGGGAGTGACGTTGCTGGAGTTTGAGGGAGCCAACCAGGAGGAGGAGCCCGAGGTGCAGGAAGCCGACGAAGCAGTCACCGCAGAGGAATTGCCCGAGTGCCCTGACCACCAGCCTTCCTCGTTCCTGAAAGGCAAGCCCCGGAGCATATTAAGCCTCCCATGTTTTCACAAATACATTGAGTATCTTTTATTGTTGATGATGCATTAAGTATAGGAATTGGTTGGAACCAATTGCTGCATTATATATCCTTCCTTGTCCAGATATCGCACTGGAATCCTATTTAAGTTCAGGACGGGTTAAATGCTTAGCCATGCTTAGTGCGGTAGAAGTCCAGTGATTTCCTGTCACCTGCGAGTTTTAGGATGAGGTGGATCACGGTTGGCTATATTTGCTATCATGGAAAAGAACCATATGAATAATGAATTAAGACCGGACAGGGTCTTGTGTAGGTTTGAACATAGTGACTCCGTCTGAGTCGTTTAAGGACCGATACGCTGTACGTCCTCATGTCATGTTGAACGCAGCCTAACACTTAGCTGGCCGGATAAGTCGTTCCGACCGTGAAGCCTAGTAGCTCAACTCAGGCCGGGGACGTGAGCAGTGGCGTGCATTCTGGAGGTAGTAAGGATGTGCGGAGAGCCATTGGCATAAGTCCAAGGCGGGTTAGAGTCCCGAACAACCTTGGCAGAGTGGTTCTCTAAGAATGTCGATCTGTTCGGACTCGCGACTCCTGAATTGTACCAAAGGTGACTTGTTTGCGACCCTAATGGGGGAAGCAGGGTTTGTGTTTAGGAATACCCCTCCAGCTGGATAGGAATCAATTCGAATCGCCGTCTCTCCCGGATAGTGAGAACTTGACTGAGCAGCAGCAACGTAGATTCAATTAATTTAACGATATGGTTAAATGGATGATGATGATAAGGTTGCCACAATGAATACCTGATATGGTTATTAATGTTTGCACCCTAATAAAATGATTGCTTAGTACAGGTGCTAATATAGATGATAGGTTAATGGCTAAAAAGTCACTGCTAGTTCAGGTTAAGAGTTGATCATTATTACTTATGCTTTTCTGCAAAAAGAAAGTGTCAGCCAGCTCCACTACATTAAGCTATGCATAATCCTTGGTGTCATTTGTTTGGTTTTCGACGGGTAAGTCTAGCTGAGTACATTCCCGTACTCAGGGTTTATTCCCTCTTGTTGCAGATGACCTCCTATATCAGGGATTCTGCAAGTATTGTCTCCACTCGGCAGGTGATGAAGACTAGATCATGGGCATGATCTATGTTCCCTTATCTGAATGCTTTTGCGGTCTGTGATCAGCAAACCAGTATGTGTATTTGAACTCGGTGTGTGAGTTAAACTATTTGCTTCCATATGTTTGCAAGACTTGTTTTGTAATAACAATGACTCTGTGATGATGTAACCTATTTGCGAACGTATGCGAAATGTTGTAATGTACGATATGTTATGTTGAATTACTGTGATCTTGGTTGTATGCAAGTTGGTTTGAAATCCTTCGAGATTTCAGTTGACTACCGGGTTTATATGGGCTCAAGTTCGAGAATTTGATCGTTTCGGCGATTGTTTTTGTACTTGTGCTCTTATAAATTGGTCGGTTCTGTGACATCCACCACACCCGCGCCAGCCTCTAGCATTTCGGCCTCGGAGGTCTTGGGTGCCTCAGCCTCGGCAGCTTCGGACACCTCAGCCTTGGCGGTCTTGAGCGCCTCGGCCTCACTGGCCTTGGGTGCCTCGGCCTTACTGGCCGTGGGCTCCCTGTCCTCCGACTGCTTAGCAGCCGCCTCAGCAGGCCCCCTCTGGGTGACCAGCTCCTTCGGGTCGGCCCTGGCCAACGCCGCTCCACGCTGCATGGCGGCCTACTCGTCCGCCACCCATCAGGTCGTCGAACTGGCACCCACCTTGAGCGCCTTATGAGGCGCCAAGGCGAGCGTCTCCGCCTAATGCTTCTGGCTAAACAGATCACACAAGGAATAAGCTCATGACCGTAAAACAGATGGGCAGCACTACAACTACCACTGATGAAGCGCTTACCTCGAGCGGGGGAAAGATAGCTTCTACGCTAAGCCTCCCGTCCGTGGTGGCGGCGGCGGCGGGGGCGGCAGAGGGACGGAGGTCCTCTGCTGAGTGGCCCCCATATCCGGTGACGCCGGCCGGTCCTCGTCGGACTTTGCCACCTCTTCAGTCCTTTGCGGGGGCGGTGGAGTCACTCCCACCGTTGCCCACGTCACTTCCACCGCTGAGCCCGTAGGGCCAGCGGCACGCTCCCCCAACACCTGCACCTCGGGCGTGTCTGTCATGGTCTCGGGATGGGTGATTGCCCACCCCAAGACATCCTCTCCTCCTCTCGGAAGGGCCAGGCCCCCCGCCGATGCCCCGAATGTCGACCCCCTAGCTATGGGCCCTCGGTGGGGGTCCACATCGAGGAGATGGTCCAGTGGGCCACGCCCCACCTTGGCCTCGTCGTTGTCCTCGTCGTCCTCGCCCAAAATCGACAGGGACGGGGACGGCTCCTCTAGGAGGCCGTCGCGCTTTTGCTGCCGATAGCGCTTCTCCAGCTCTTGGCAGTCGCGAATCTTCTTATCGCGCCTCGCCACCTAGGTGTCCTTCTTCTTCTTGTATGCCTTAGCGTATGTCCTGTTCTGAACCCGTTGCACCGCATCCTCAGGAACAGGTGGCGGGGAGTCCCAGACGTCCCTCAACCCCTGCAGGAACGGCGAACGCGATGAGGGAATGAACTAAGGACATGGCGAGAAGGGAAGCCTCAGGGGCTACAGCGGCGCTCGGCTTACCAGGGAGACATACCCCCACGATGGGCGCATCACGACCGTGAATAGATCGTCCTCAGAGGGCCCTCCAGCCACCATCTCCCTCACTCATCGCAAGATGTCATCGGTGGTGAGGGCGGCGGCAGACATCCGGATGCCTTCAATAGGCTCCCCGGACATCATCTGATACAGGCGCTGCCGCTGGGCCATCAGCGGCAGCACCCTCCACCGGTGGAAGGCCACGACGACCACGGCCGCGGTAAGCCCATGGTCGTACAGCTTCTCCAGGGCTCCGAGGAGCGGCCGTAGCTTGGGCTGATCGGGCGTGGGGACGCCGTACCGCCATTTTTCTAGCTTGGAGGTCACGACCAGCCCGGTGTAAGGAGGCAGCCCACCGTCGTCGTTGCAGAGGTAGAACCAACTGTTGTACCAGCCGCGGTTGGACGACGCGAGCTAGACCGGGATGTAAAGGTGCGACCTATCTTGGCGCACCTGGTGGGTACATCCGCCGGCCCTCAGCGTCTTTCGCATGCCCATCGACCCCATCGCCTTGGTGGTGATCTCCGCGCGGAAGAGGTGGAGCCACAGCTCCCAGTGGGGAGCAATCCCCAAGTACCCCTCGCAAATGGCGACGAAGATGGCCGCCTACGTGATGGAGTTGGGGGCGAAGTTGTGAAGCTCCACCCCGTAGTAGTGCAGGAGCACCCGCATGAAGCGGTTCGTCGGCACCCCAAGGCCGCGCTCATGGAACGCCACGAAGCTCATGACATAGCCGTCGCGTGTCCTCGACTCCATCTCATCCCCCGACGCAATCCACTCCGGCCTATCCCGATCGGTGATAGGGCCGAGGAGGCCCTCGTTAACGAGTGCATGCAGTGTCCCCGAAGCCACATCGGAGGGGCCTCAGGGGTCCGCCAGGAGGATAACTGTAGCACCAGCCATGAGATTGGTGTGAGAGCTGCGACGGTGGCGAGGTATGGATCTCTCTCTCCCCCTCTTTCCTTCCCTCTTTCTTCTGCTGTGCTCTCTCTGTTCTTGGCGATCGCTCAAGGACAAGAGGAAGAATGCAGGCGGCTAGGATGGGAGGGCGGAGCGCACGGTGTGCCCTATATATATATATAAGGCAGGGCGAGAAGGTGAACCGGCAAATCCGAGGGAAAAAAACCACCAGATCTGGCACGATTAATGCGAAGCCGGCGGAATCTGCCCAATCGATCTCCTATCTCCTCGTAAACCACGCGCACGCATGCATTAACTACCCACCTGCAGACGGGACGTCACATCCCGCATCGGCTGCTGCGGCACCATTCTGTCTCCCCGAGGGAATCGCCTGAAAAGGCGTGCCCGCCCGTCAGCAGTGACAGAAAGGGAATATTCCCGTTGGATTCTTTCTAGGAGAAGGAAACTAGGCTCCGAGCCCGCTACGGTCTAGGGGTTCAAAGGCTGACGCACCAGGGGTTCGACAGCCACCCCAGGACGCAGAGTTAGGGATGGCTATGGATGAGCCCCTATGCGGCCGAGGCCCAAGCAAATCAATGCTTGGGATGTCCTAAGCCGTGTCCGAGACCAGCAGGGTAATCACTAGGGGATCCCATCGAAGGGAGGCATCGAGCCCTCAGAACCAATCGAACGGATCTGAGACCTACTAGACAACCCTCTAGTATTTTGGAGTGCATCTCTAGACCACCAGCCAACCCCTAGCGAACGGGGCACAGGCCTCCGCTTGTACTTACCCGCTAACAGCTCACCGAGAATGTCACTGCTCACCCACCGAGGGTAGCATGGCGTATCCCACCCCTCCTCCTTTTGAAAAGGATGCGTGAGGGTCGTGTAAAAAGACATGGATGCCCCTGATCGCCCTCTTGCCATGAGTAGAGGCTCAGAGGCTACCTCTGCACCCGGGCCGAGGCCTAACGCCTTGTGCCCACGCCTAAACCCCCGTAACAAGCATGCCCTGTTAAATGGCCGATGGGCTCGGGGGCTCGGCGAACAAGAAAAAACAACCACCTGCTCAAATTTCAAAAGCCCTTGGAGGGGTGCTCCACCCCTCCAAGTCCTTAGGGGCTACACCCGGCGGGTGTGCTTGCATGCACCCACCAGAAAGAACCAGCAACCAAAAAGGATGAAGCCTCGGCGATGGCCGGCCCAGCTCAAATTAACCATCAGAACCTCTGAAGGAGTGCACGCACTCCAGCAGAGGCCCAGGGGCTACTGTTGGGTACCATAATAAGGGGTACCCTAAGCGAGAACCAAAAAACTTGTTTAAACCCCAAAGTGCCGAGGCCAAGTTGCCCTCAGGCAGCCCCCCACCTCGTCCGAGGCGGGCTCGGCCAGCCAGCCTTCTACAGTTAGTTCTCCGACTCGCCTGAGGTAGGCTCAGCCCGGGGCAACCCAATAGTCGATCCTCCTGTTCATCAGAGACCCCTAGGAACCGGCCTCAAGTGAGCACCAACTCTCTGACCCGCTCGAGGCCTCATAACACAGAGCCTCGGATAGGCGCCCGTTCTGCAACTCGCCCGAGGCTGGCTCAGGCAGCTACACCACAACCTCCGCCCTGCCTAACCCAACAGGGTGTCACATCCATTCAATACGCTCAATTACTCCTACGACATAAGCCGCACACTAGCACGGTACAACAACGTGGCCGACAAGACGGGAGTCATATCATCGCCATGCTGCCCATGATAGAATGGGGCGGGGGTTACTAGCTGCTGTGCTTTGCACTGTGCCCACGACCGAGGCCAGCACCACACTATGCTGCCTAACCCCTACCCAGCATTCATTACTGAGGACGGCGCAGCGTGCAGGTCATGTCCGGGTCCCTATAGCCTCGGAATCAACGCACATGACTACTGCTCCCTTTGAGCCTCGGCTATCCACTTCCAGGTTCTTGTAGCCTCAAAAACCATCGCCCACCGAGCCCCCACGATGACCAAGCCTCTGCACCGACCCGGCCTCGGCTCTCTATGTCATCAACATCTCAAGCAATACACATCACAACTCATCAGAGCACACCGAGACCTGGGACAGGCTCCCTCTCTCACCCGCTTGTAACCCCTACCACAAGCACTGCGGTGCAAGTCAATACAAGATCTCCTCCCATCACTAGACGTAGGGCATTCTTTGTGTTGGGTACCATAGAACGGGGTACCCCGAGCGTACACCAAAAGAGTCACTTAAATCCTGTCAACAACGAAGCCAGAAGGTAAGCCATGGGTTCATTGCCATCCCTGTCCGAGCCCACTGGCTCTCTGCCTCGCCTAAGGCCTCGCACGGGAGGTCTCGACGTCCTGACGAAATCTCCGCCTCGCGCGAGGCCTCTCACGAAAGGCCTCAGCAAGGAGCCCAATCTCCGTCTTGCCCGAGGCCCTGTGCGTACAGCCTCGAATGAGACAGCTATTCTCCATATCGCTCGAGGCTGCCTTGTCAACAACCCGTCGCTCCCGCCTTGACCAGTCTTCCCGACAGCATGTCACATATTATTAATGCATCAACCACTCCTGCAATCTTAGCTGGATGATGGCTCAACACTACGGAGTGGCCGACGGGACAAGAAGTCGCATCAGCGCCATACTGGCTGAGACAGGGCATGGCGGGGATTACCAGACACTGTATTCTGGCGTTGTGCCCACGATCAGCGCCCGCGCTGTGCCCACGATCAGCGCCCACACTGTGCCTCACAATCCCCGCCTTGAAGACAATGCGGCATGGGAAGCCTGGCCCGAGTCATCATCGCCTCCGAACCAGTGTACCAGATCGACCGCTCCCTCCAGGCCTCGGCACTCTATGCTAGGGTCTAAGCTATCTTGGGATTCACGTCTGCCGAGACCCCCCACCGTGGTTCGGCCTTGGCACCAACCGAGCCTTGACCTCGCGTGCAGTCCACCCACAGCGACCGCACACTGACCGCCGTGCCCACTTTGAGGCAGCCCTAGAGCTCCCATGATGCACAGGATCGGATGTGACCAACACGTCGCCCCAGCGCTCCAAGGACAGACCACTCCGATGACCACACTGCCACAGGAATAGGCTACAGGGCTCGGACATGCCGCCTCTATTCACACGACGCCGTATAGTTAGCACATGTACTACCCTTGTCCACCCTTCAAACTATAAAAGGAAAGGACTTGGGCCATTTCTAGGGGGGAGAGATGAAGAACAACACCCGGTAACACGCACACTTCCCTGCCGCCTGAGAGCAATGTCTCAAGTAGCCACATCACTCCCCGTCGAGACCTGGGACTAGTTCCCTCTCTCACCTGGCTTGTAACCCCCTACTACAAGCACTTTGGTGCAAGGAATACAAGATCGATCCCTCAGACTAGACGTAGGGCACCAATTGCCTGAACTAGTATAAGCCTTGTGTCTCTTTGCATCACCATCCGGGATTGGGAACACGCAGCACAAATTCACTGGTTGGTTGAGGATCCCCTGGTCCAAAACACCAATAGTTGGCGTGCCAGGTAGGGGCTCTGCGTGTCGGTTTCGTCATCCCAACAAGTTCCGGATGGCAGACCCCGTACGACCGCTGCGTCTCGACATGGTGGTCTGGTTTGGGAGCCTGGAGTTCATGTCTCTAGGGCACGAGTATGACATGGTACTCCTCACACCCTGAGCCCCACCTGCCGACGACGACGTCACGCACCGGCAGCCTAGGCACAGACGGCGCCCGGGCGGCCGCTCTCTCCGCGTTCGCTAGACACGACGCGAGTAGGATCACCCCGATGCTATGTGAACCCAGAGCGACTCGCCGCTTTCCGCCGGTATCCTACGACCAGCTATTGGCACAGGGTCCCTGGTTGGGGACCTGCCTAGCCTGAGCCTAGACAAAGGAAAAACGTCGGTGGCACCCGGTGACACCCTGACATCAAGCTCCGCTCCACCACTCCCTGAGGAGCCAACTCCGATAGAGCAGAGCCCAGCGACGGCCCCATCTCCATACCCCTTCAGGTTGAGAAATGCCTCCGCCTCTTATGCTTACGCCTATGCTTCCGCTCACGCGGATCTCTCGGAGCACCACCACCACTTTGTTTTCGACTTCGACACCACCGCGTCGATCCACACCCACGCTAACTCCTTGGAGGAGGACAAGGTATGGGCCGGAGCGGATTTCTCCAACCTCCATGACAGCGAAACCATGCGTCGCTTCTTGGCCACAAGTGATTATTGCTTTGGCTACTTCGATTCTGACGATGAAGGTACTTACGATCCCTCATGTGAGTGCTTCCACGTCGGACTTGGGATGCCAAGCACGGGCGACGAGGACGAGGGGGTAGGCAACCGCACTCCGCTTCATCAGGGAACAGGCGATGCCACGCCTTCACGCATTATCCCACCGACAGCATGGAACGAGAACCTTGCCCTCGGACAATTTCGACGCCCAGACCTGGAGCAGCTCCGCGAGCTTTAGGCCAAGGTCGAGCAAGATCGACTCCTTCTGCAATAGCTCCGAAACACTTTCGAGCAGGAGCAGCAGGGCCACGCTGATGGCGGAGGAGCCCGACGACGGGCTCGCGACGTGCACCACCGCATCAACAACGATGAAGGGGACGATCGTCCCCTAATCTTCAATCGTGCTAGCCAGAATGTCGCGGCTGTGGCGATGCTAGTGCGCGCGATGCCTGAGCCCTCCACCACAGAAGGGCGACGGGTTCGCGGCAAGCTCTGAGATCTCCTCGAGACCACCGCGGTGTAGCAGGCCGAGAGTTCTGCCTCCCGACGGCATGGTGCCGCCTCGGACCTCCCCTCAGCACTGCATCGGCAGGATAGGGAGGCCTCGGTTCGTCCTAAGCCTGCTCGGGCACTGACAATCAATAGGGTCCCCCTGGTCCACGACTGCCTCGACAACCGACGCGAGGCGCAGGGCGACCACGAGGTGATCGGCCGGCGACGACGCCACGATAGTGAGGGGCCCGCTCGAGGCTACCATCCACATCGAGGCGGCCATTATGACAGTGAGGAAGACCGCAGTCCTTCTCCTAAACCACCTAGCCCATGGGTCTTCAGTAGAGCCATCCGCAACACTCAGTTTCTAGCCCGGTTTTGCCAGCCATCCAACCTCACAAACTATAGCGGCGAGACCAACCCCAAGCTCTGGCTTGCCGATTACCACCTGGCTTGTCAGCTAGGCAGCGCGGACGATGACCTGCTCATCATCTGCAACCTCCCCTTGCTCTTGTCAGACTCGGCGTGAGCCTGGCTCGAGCACCTTCCTCCCTCTCAGATCCACGACTGGCGCGACTTGGTTCGGATCTTCGTCGGGAATTTCTAGGGCACATACGTGCGCCCTGAAAACTCCTGGGACCTTAAGAGCTATTGCCAGAAACCAGACGAGTCTCTCTGAGACTTCATCCGGCGCTTCTCTAAATAGTGCACCGAGTTGCCCAGCGTCGGTGACTCAGAGATCGTCCAGGCTTTTCTCTCTGGCACCACCTGCCGAGACTTGGTCCGAGAATTAGGCCAGAACGTGCCACGCTCGGCTGCCATGCTCCTCGACATCACCACCAACTTCGCCTCGGGCGAAGAGGCTGTAGGGGCCATCTTCCCCGAGAACGACGCCAAGGGGAAGCAGAGGGATGAGGCCCCTGAGGCCTCGGTTCCCCACCTCCCCAAAAGAAAGAAGAAGGATCGCTAGGGGAAGCGGGCCATCCATGAGGCTGATCTGGTCGTGGCCGTAGAACACAAGAATCCCTGAGGCCCCAGGGGCCCCAGACCTTTCGACGACATGCTTAAGAAACCCTGCCCTTACCACCAAGGTCTGGTAAAGCATGCCCTCAAGGATTTCTCCATGTTGCGGTGTTACTATGCCAGGCTCGGGCTCCCCGACGACAACGCCAAGCAGAAGGGCGCCGGTGATTGGGACGATGACAAGGACAACGGGTTCCCCGAGGTACATAACGCCTTCATGATCTTCGGCGGACCCTCGGCGTGCCTTACGGCGCGACAGTGAAAGAGGGAACGCTGAGAGGTCTTCTCTGTCCAGGTGGCCACTCCCCGGTACCTCGACTGGTCTCGGGAGGCAATCACCTTTGACCAAGATGACCACCCCAACCATGTTCCGAATCCCGGGCAGTACCCACTTGTTGTCGACCCGATCGTCGGCAACACCCGACTCACCAAGGTGTTGATGGACGGAGGCAGCGGCCTCAATATCCTTTACGCCAACACCCTAGAGCTCTTGGAGATCGACCGATCAAGGCTCTGAGGCGACGCCGCACCTTTCCACGGCATTGTGCCAGGGAAACGCACGCGACCCCTCAGGCGCATCGACCTTCTCGTCTGCTTCGGCACCCCCTCCAACTACCGCAAGGAGGTCCTTACCTTCGAGGTGGTCGGGTTCAGGGGAACCTACCACGCCATCCTGGGGCGGCCGTGCTATGCCAAGTTCATGGCAGTCCCCAACTATACCTACCTCAAGCTCAAGATGTTAGGCCCCAGTGGTATCATCACGATTGAGTCCACATACGAACATGCATACAACTGCGACATCGAGTGCATCGAGTACGCCGAGGCTCTCACAGAGGCCGAGACCCTCATCGCCAACCTCGACCAACTCAGTGGTGAGGCACCGAACTCCAAGCGTCGTGCAGGGGTGTTCGAGCCCGCGGAGGCCGTCAAGCTCGTCCCGGTCGACCCCGCCTGCCCCGACGACCGAGCGCTGAAAATCAACACCACCCTCGATATCAAATAGGAAGCCATGCTCGTCGACTTCCTCCGTGCGAATGCCGACATATTCGCATGGAGTCCCTCGGACATGCCGGGCATATCGAGAGAGGTCGCTGAGCACACCTTGGACATCCGGGCTGGCTCTAGACCGGTGAAGCAACGCCTGCACCGATTCGATGTGGAAAAGCGTAGGGCCATCGGTGAGGAAGTGCAGAAACTCTTGGCGGCCGGGTTCATCAAGGAAGTGTCCCACCCAAAGTGGTTGGCTAACCCCGTGTTAGTTAGGAAGAAAAATGGGAAATGGAGGACGTGTGTAGACTACACCGGTTTGAATAAAGCCTGTCCAAAAGTCCCCTTCCCATTACCCCGAATCGATCAGATCGTTGACTCCACTGCGGGGTGCAAGACCCTATCTTTCCTTGATGCGTATTCTGGTTACCATCAAATCAAGACGAAAGAGTCCGACCAGCTTGCGACTTCTTTCATCACCCCATTCGGCATGTACTGCTACGTGACTATGCCTTTCGGCCTCAAAAATGTGGGGGCCACGTACCAGCGGTGCATGACCTAGGTCTTTGGCAACCACGTTGGGCGAACCGTCGAGGCCTATGTGGATGACATCGTGGTCAAGTCCAGAAAGGCCGAAGATCTCGTCAACGACTTGAAGATAGCCTTCAAATGCCTTAGAGAGAAGGGCATCAAGCTCAATCTCGAGAAGTGTGTGTTCGGGGTCCCCCGAGGCATGCTCTTGGGATTCATAGTCTCGGAGCGCGGCATCGAAGCCAACCCAGAGAAGGTCTCGGCCGTAACCAGCATGGGACCAATCAGAGACCTCAAGGGAGTGCAGAGGGTCGTGGGATGCCTTGCGGCCCTGAGCCGCTTCATCTCGCGCCTCGGTGAAAAAGGCTTGCCTCTGTATCGCCTCTTGAGAAAATCCGAACGCTTTTTCTGGACCCCCGAGGCCGAAGAAGCCCTCGCCAAGCTTAAAGCACTGCTCACTAATCCTCCTGTCCTGGTACCCTCAGCCAGGGATGAGGCCCTCTTACTCTACGTCGCCACGACGACCCAAGTGGTCAGCGCTACTGTAGTAGTAGAAAGGCAGGAAGAAGGGCATGCTCTACCCACCCAATGACCTGTTTACTTCATCAGCGAGGTGCTCTCCAAGACCAAAACACGCTACCCCCACATCCAGAAGCTGGTCTACATTGTAGTCCTAGCCCGGCGCAAGCTGCGTCACTACTTCGAGTCCCACCCAGTGACCGTGGTATTGTCTTTCCCCTTGGGAGAGATAGTCCACAACCGGGAAGCCTCAGGCAGGATAGCCAAGTGGGCCGTCGAGCTTATGGGGGAAGCCTTGACTTTTGCGCCTCAGAAAGCAATTAAGTCTCAGGTCTTGGCCGATTTTGTGGCTGAGTGGATCGACACCCAATTACCACCTGCCTAAGCAAGCAGTGCTGTTCTTCACTGACATTATCCACAGGTTTGGGGTTCCTAACACCATCATCACCGACAACGAGACACAGTTCATCGGCAATAAATTCCTGACATTCTACAACGACCACCACATCCGTGTAGCCTGGTCAGCCATAGGACACCCAAGGACTAACGGCCAAGTAGAGCGTGCCAATGGCATGATCCTACAAGGCCTTAAGCCAAGAATTTACAACCGGTTGAAGAAGTTTGGCAAGAAATGGCTCGCCGAACTCCCATCGGTTATCTGGAGCCTGAGGAACACTCCAAGCCAAGCCACGAGGTTCACGCCTTTCTTCCTGGTCTATGGGGCCGAGGCCATCCTCCCCACTGACTTGGAATATGGTTCCCCAAGACTACAAGCCTATAACGAACAAAGTAACCGCACCACCCGAGAGGACACCCTCGACCAACTAGAGGAAGCCCGAGACGTCGCGCTGCTGCACTCCGCTAAATACCAGCAAACCCTACGACGCTATTAGGCCCGGCGTGTCTGAGGCCGAGACTTGAAGGTAGGTGACCTGGTGTTGCGGCTAGCACAGAGCAACAAGGGCCGCCACAAGTTGACCCCGCCATGGGAAGGACCGTACATCATCGCCCAAGTGCTGAAGCCCGGGACCTACAAGCTAGCCAACGAAAAGGGTGAAATCTTCACCAACGCTTGGAACATAGAACAGCTACGTCGCTTTTATCCTTAAAATTTCAAGCATTGTATATATTGTTTCTCGGAATGCAATTGAAACCCGTTTTTTAGTTGTTCTATTTTTTTGAGAAATTCCCTGAGCCTATCGTTGGTCTCGGCACCACGATGACACTATAAGGGAGACTCGGCTCTGCCTCCACAGAGCTGAATCTCCCTCGGGGGCTAGATGGGGGATTCCCCCTAAAGTCCCATGCGCCATTTTTAGTCATTTTTCGAAAAAATTCCTACGCCAAACCCTCTAGCACACTCTGACGAATCGGTTGCGAAAAACCCAAGGACCAAAAGCCCGTCTTAGGGCCAGAAGGCCGGCTAAGTCACGAGACGGCCTAAGCCTCCGGGCTATGGCGCTCCCTCACCACCTTTCGCCCAAGGGATGGCTCAGGCTCCAAAGAGGTTTTTTGCAAAGAAATCAGATCAGAGACAACAAGAGGGCAGAGGCTCGGAAACACAAGACAAGCGATTAAAGAAACACGAGTAATTTAAAAACAGAGGCATCGACGGCCATAAGCGTTACGATACAAATTTAATTCCTACTCTATTTACATGGCCGCTTGGGCCCAGGTCAAGGCTCAGGACCTCTGGCATCGGTAGACAGCGGGGGAGGGACCACCTCCTCTTCAAACAACATTGCCAGCGCGGTGCCAGGGCCTTCCGCCCCCTCCAACAGCTTGATCACCACCTCGTTGGCCTCATCGTCATCATCGGGCAAGACATAGCCATCGCTGATGGCTTGAAGGTCAACACCAATGTAGTGCGAGGCGATGATGGCCAGTGCGCTCTTGACGCCCGTATGCAGCGCTCCTCGGAGCCGCTCATGCACTTGACTGCTCAGCGCAATCAGACGACTCCCAAGGGAGCTGCCTGACTGAACCCCCTTGACCACCAGGGCCTCGCAAGCGGCACGGGCGGCACTCTTCAGCGCCTCGTGCTCCCCGATCTCGGTCTTGAGCACCGTCTGCACCACGCTGGCAGCCTCGGCTGCCCGGGTAACCTCTGCCTCTGACTCTACACCACAGAAAATGGAATGGGGTTGAGCGAGAAAAAAAACAAGCTAAATAGGGATGGAAGCCTATGGAACTCACCCTTGGCCTTAAGCTCCCAGTGTCGGGCCTCGACCCGAAAGGCCTCAGCTTTCTCCTTCAGGCGCTGAGCCTCGACCCGAGAAGCCTCGGCCGCCCTGGAAGCTTCACTCCCTAGCTCTGCGTCACACCAGGAAGTTAGGGAACGAACATAAGAAAAAGCGAATAAAATGAAGGGACTAGGACTCACCCTCGGCCTTTCCCCTCCAAACCACAGCCTTGGTTCGTGAGGCCTCAGCCATTGCAAGGGCCTCATCCAAAGCGCCTTTCGTCAGCTGGTGCGCATTCTGTTCCGCCCCTAGCTGCCTAGCAAGAGCCGTGGCCAAGGCCATAGCTTCTATGACTCGAGACCTGAAGGCATCCCGATCACTGGCCACGCGGGTGAGCTCCTCCTCCAACTCCTTGACCTGCACCACCAGAGGGGCGAGCTGCTCCTGGGCCATGGCCGCCTCGACCTTCGCGTTGGCACAACGAAGGCGGAGGTCCTCCACCTCTGCGCTCCGCGCTAACATGAGCTCATTGGTGCCTGCAAGAAGGCCCTTCTGCCGCTGAATCTGGTCCCAGACATCCCTCTCCCGATGGAGGAAGACCGACTTCCCAAGAGATCGGGTCTCGAGCTCCTAGGGGAAACAGAACAGGGGTCAATCCCTACAAAGAAAACTCAGAAAAAGACCACCGCATGGGAAAAGAAAGCACGAACCTGGGCGACTCCGGGCAAATCGTTGGCCACCACGGACAGCGCCGTCCGTAGAGACCGCTCTGCCAGTTGGTGGTACTACTCGAATGTGTCCCAGCGACCGCCCTCGGCCGCATCCTCGAGGGCAAACAGAGGCTCTGCCTCAGGATCATCCCAGCTTTGCCACAGGACATGCGGGTGGTTCCACCCGCGGGGCTCAGGTCGCACCCGCACGAGGGCCGAGCTTCCCTCGCCCGGGGTTGGAACCGGCTGTTCCACGACACCGGCCATCTCGGCGCCGGCCATCTCCTGCGCCCGGGAAGTATCGTCGGAGGAGATCGGAAGAACTTCCACCTCCCGGGCGCTCTCCCGCAACGGCGGCGGGCCTTGAACCAAGGGTGCCGCCAAGGCCTCTGCCGCCTTCATCTCCACTTCCTAGGCCGGTAGCCCCGCCATGATCATGTCAGCGTCGGTGGTCCCAGGGGCTCTAGCCTCTGCCATCATGGCCTCAGTGGTCCCGGGGGCTCCGGCCTCCGCCATCGTGGCCTCGGTGGTCTTGGGGGCTCTAGCCTCCGCCATCGTGGCCTCGGCGGTCGCGAGGGCTCCGATGCCCGCCGTAGTGGCCTCGATGGTCCTAGGCGCCGCAGCCTCCATCGCCCTGGCCTGTGAAACCCCGGGGACCTCAGTCCCAGTGGTCTCGGTGGCCAAGGGAACCTCGGCCGCATCCGACCCACGGGCCTCACCATCATGGGGCGGAGGCACTCCCTCCCCCTCCTGTGTCAGGGCCGCCTCGGCAGCCCCTCCTTGGGTGGCCAGCTCCTTCGGGTCAGCCCTCGCCGACGCCGCGTCACGTTGTAGGGAGGCTTGCGCCTCTACCACCCAGTGGGCGGTGGAGCCAGGGTTAACCTTGAGCGCTTTAAGGGGCGCCAAGGTAGGCACCTCCGCAGGCCGCTTCCGGCTAAGGACAAGACGATCACAGGGTCAGCACAAGACAAAAGAACGAACGGAAGGCACTACGACCCCACCAAAAATACACCTGCCTCAAGCGGGGCGGCAACCGCTTCGCCACGGCGACCCTTGTCCACAAAGACGGCCACGACGGCAGAGGCATGGCCTCCGTGTCCATCGGTGCCGGTTGGTCCTCAATGGACCCCGGTGCCCCCTCGGTCCTCTGCGGGGGTAGTTGCATCGCCTCCGCCGCCAATTGCTCCACCGCCGCCACCGAGCCCACCGGGCTGACGGCGCGTTTGCCCAACGCCCGCGCCTTGGGCGTGTCGGCCTCAGCCCTGGAGCGGGCAATTGCCGACCCTGGGTCTGCTTCTCCTCCTCCTCCTGGGAGCGCCAGGCTACTGGCCGATGCCCCGGGCACCGTCTCCCCTATGTTAGGGAGATGGTCCAGGGGACCCCGCCCCATCTCGCCCTCGTCATCCCTGTCCGAGGCCTCCGTCGACAGCGACGGCGATGGGGATTCCTCCAATGGGAGGCCATCCTTCCTTTGTTGACAGCGACGCTTGTCCAGCTCCTCACGCACGAGGATCTTCTTCGTGCGCTTCGCCGCCTTGGCGTCTTTCCACTTTTTCTGCGCCTCGGCATGCGCCCGATTGATCGCCCGCCGCCTCGCGTCCTTGGGAACGGGAGGCGGAGAGGCGCGCACGTCCCTCATCCCCTGCAGGAACGGCGAACACGCATAAGGGAACGAGAAGTAAGGAGAAACGGAGGAGGCTCGGGGGCTACAGCGGCGCATGACTTACCAGCAAGAGGAACCCATGCGATGGGTGCATCGCGATGGGGGTCAGGTTGCCGCCCCTCAGCTTTGGCTCCACCGTCTCCCCCACCCGACGAAGAATTTCCTTGTCGGAAAGGGCGGAGGAGGACATCCGGATGCCCTCATTGGGCTCACCCGGCCTCATCTCAAACAGTCGCCGCCGCCAAGCCATCAGTGGCAGCACCCTTCGGTGGTGGAAGGCAGCCATGACCATAGCCGCGGTAAGGCCACGGCCCCATAGCCTCTCCAGCCCCTCCAGAAGCAGCTACAGCTTAGGCTGATCCTCCCTCAGGACGCCGTACTTCCACCTCTCCGGGCAGCTCCCCACAATCCACCCAGTGTAGGGGGGAAGTCCTCCATCGTCGTTGCGAAGGTAGAACCAGCTCGTGTACCATCGGCGATTGGATGACGCGAGCTAGGCTAGGATGTAGAGGTGCTGGCGGTCCTTGCACACTTGGAGAGTGCAGCCGCCGGCCCTCGTCGCTTTCCTCATGCCCGACGTGCCCGTCGGCTTAGTGGTATGCCCCGCCCGGAAGAGATGGAGCCACAACTCCCAATGGGGAGCAATCCCCAAGTACCCCTTATAGACGGCAACGAAGATGGCCGCCTGTGCGATGGAGTTGGGGTTGAAGTTGTGGAGCTCCACACCATAGTAGTGCGGGAGCGCCCGCATGAAATGATCCGTCGGGACGCCGAGGCTGCGCTCGTGAAAGGAGACGAAGCTCACGACGTAACCATCGTGAGGCCTTGGCTTCGGCTCGCCCGACGGAGCGATCCACTCCGGTCTATTGGGGTCCATCACCGGACAAAGGAGTCCACTATCGATAAGCGACTAAAGCATCTCCGTGGTGACATCAGATGGATCCCAAGGGTCCGCCTCGATGACAACGATGTCGCCGGCCATGGATGCGGTGGAGGGATCGAATGCGGCGGTGAGTTTCTTTTTTTTCTCTCTCTCTCTTTCTCGCTCTCTCCCTGGCTCGCTCTTCTCCCTTCTTCTTCCCGGCACCCGCTACTCTAGCGACGGCTCAATGGGGGCAGAGCTAATGCAGGCAAGGTAAGGTGAGGAGGGGCGAGGCTCTTTGCGTATTTATGTGGGGAGAAGGCGAAACGGATGGGCGATGAAATCGGGGAAGTTTCCCCTGGATCCGGCGTGGTTAACCCCGATCCGATTTTACCGCCCACGCGCCCACCTTTTTCTCATTAATTGCAGGAATAGTTACATCCCATCCACCACGTCGCGCCCGACCACTGCCGCAGCAGGCGTCGTTTCGCCTCCCCACAAAACCACCTCAAAAGGTGCGCCAGCCGTTGTTGAGCCAATGGGGAAGATATTCCCCCCCGCCCCATTCCTTTCAGATGAAGGAACCAGGCTCTAAGCCTATTATGGTCCAGGGGTTCGAAGGCTGGGCCCCTAGGGGTTTCGATAGCCGCCCCAGGACAATAGAGTCAGGGACGACCACGGGCGAGCCCACACGGGGCCAAGGCCCAAGCCAGCGAAATGCTTGGGACACCCTAAGTCGTGTCCGAGACCGGCAGGGAGGTCTCCAAATGGGATCCCACCGTAGGGAGGCGCCGAGTCACCGAGGCCCAACGAACGGCCTCGGCACCCACTAAAGAAACCCTCCGGTACTCTTGGAGTGCGTCTCTGGACCGCTAGCCGTCCCCTAGCGAATGGGGCATGGGCCTCCACTCAGACTTACCCGATAACAGCTCACCGAAAGTGCCAACGCTCGTGCCCACCGAGGGTAGCCTGGCACATTCCACCCCTCCTTCCGAGCGAAAAGGAAGCATGAGGGTCGTACAAAAAAGCCAGGGGAACCCCTGACAGACCTCTTGCTCCGTGCAGAGGCTAGGGGGCTCTTCCTGCAACCTTACCAAGACCTAGCGACCCCGGCTCGCACTCAAGGGGGCTCGGCAAGACAACCCCTCCTTCCGAGCGAAAAGGAAGCGTGAGGGTCGTACAAAAAGCCAAGGGAGCTCCTGACGGCCCTCTCACTCCGTGCAGAGGCTAGGGAGCCCTTCCTGCAGATATGCCGAGACCCTACGACCCAGGATCGCACCCAAAGGGGCCTCGGCAAACAAACCCTCACGCGCGAGGGGCGTACAAAAAGCCAGGGGAACCCCTGATGGCCCTCTCGCTCCGTGCAGAGGCTAGGGGGCTCTTCCTGCAACCTTATCGAGACCCAGCGGCCCAGGCTCGCACCCGAATGGGCTCGGCAAACAACCCCTCCATCCAAACGAAAAGGATGTGTGAGGGTCGAACAAAAAAGCCAGGGGACCCCTGACCGCCCTCTCGCTCTAGGCGGAGGCTCGGGGGATCCTCCTGCACCCAAGACAAAGACAAACGACGTAAGCCCACACTAGAAGTTTCGCTACGAATACGATAAAGGGCACCGAGCTCGTTATGGTCCAGGGGTTCGAAGGCTGGCCCCCCTAAGGTTTCGACAGCCACCCCAGGGCAATAGAGTCAGGGACGACTATGGGCGAGCCCACGAATGGCCAAGGCCCAAGCAGACAATCGCTCAGGGCATCCTAAGTCGTGTCCGAGACCGGCAGGGAGGTCTTCGAATGGGATCCCACCGTAGGGAGGCACCGAGCCACCGGGGCCCAGTGAACGGCCTCGGCACCCACTAGAGAAACCCTCCGGTACCCTTGGAGTGTGTCTCCGGACCACTAGCTGTCCCCTAGCAAACGGGGCGTGGGCCTCCACTCAGACTTACCCAATACCAGCTCATCGGAAGTGCCACCGCTCGTGCCCACCGAGGGTAGCCTGGCATATTCCACCCCTCCTTCCGAGCAAAAAGGAAGCATGAGGGCCGCACAAAAAATCAGGGGCACCCCTGACCACCCTCTTGCTTCGTGCAGAGGCTCGGGGGCTCTCCCTGCGACCTTACCGAAACCCCACGACCCCAACTCGCACTTGTGGGCTTGGCAAATACGATAAAAACTCCTCGCTCAAAACACGAAAAAAGCCCCTGGAGGAGTGACTCCACTCCTCCAGGGCCTCAGGGGCTACACCCGGCGGGTGCGCTCGCACGCACCCATCAAAACCTCAAGAAGCAAAACACAATCCCTACGGGAGCGGCTGCAAGCCAAGTCTCGACAAACCCTCAGGGAGAGTGCACGCACTCCCCCTAAGGCTCGGGGGCTACTGTCGGGTACCATAGAACGGGGTACCCCGAGCGTACACCAAAAGAGTCACTTAAATCCCATCAACAACGAAGCCAGAAGGTAAGCCATGGGTTCATCGCTGGCCCTGTCTGAGCCCACCAGCTCTCCGCCTCGCCTGAGGCCTCGCACGGGAGGTCTCGACGTCCTGACGAAATCTCCACCTCGTGCGAGGCCTCTCGCGAAAGGCCTCGGTAAGGAGCCCAATCTCTGTCTCACCCGAGGCCCTGTGCGTACAGCCTCGAATGAGACATCTATTCTCCGTATCGCTCGAGGCCGGCTTGTCAACAACCCGTCGCTCCCGCCTCGACCAGTCTTCCTGACAGCATGTCACGTCTTATTAATGCGTCAACCACCCCCGCAATCTCAGCTGGACGATGGCTCAACACTATGGAGTGGCCGACGGGACAAGAAGTCGCATCAGCGCCATACCGGCTGAGACGGGGCACGGCGGGGATTACCGGCCACTGTATTCTGGCGCTGTGCCCACGATCAGCGCCCGCGCTGTGCCCACGATCAGCGCCCGCACTGTGCCCCGCAATCCCCGCCCCGAAGACAACGCGGCATGGGAAGCTTGGCCTAAGTCATCATCGCCTCCGAACCAGTGTACCAGATCGATCGCTCCCTCTAGGCCTCGGCACTCTACGCCAGGGTCTCGGCTATCTTGAGATTCACGTCTACCGAGACCCCCCACCGTGGTTCGGCCTCGGCACCAACTGAGCCTCGACCTCGCGCGCAGTCCACCCACAGCGACCGCACGCTGACCATCGCGCCCGCTTCGAGGCAGCCCTAGAGCTCCCATGATGCATAGGATCGGATGTGACCAACACGTCGCCCCAGCGCTCCAAGGACGGACCACTCCGACAACCACACCGCCACAAGAACAGGCTACAGGGCTCGGACACGCCGCCTCTGTTCACATGACGCCATATAGTTAGCACATGTACTACCCTTGTCCACCCTTCAAACTATAAAAGGAAAGGACTTGGGCCATTTCTAGGGGGGAGAGACGAAGAACAACACCCGATAACACGCACACTTCCCTGCCGCCTGAGAGCAACGTCTCAAGCAGCCACATCACTCCCCGCCGAGACCTGGGACTAGTTCCCTCTCTCACCTGGCTTGTAACCCCCTACTACAAGCACTTCGGTGCAAGGAATACAAGATCGATCCCTCAGACTGGACGTAGGGCACCAATTGCCTGAACTAGTATAAGCCTTGTGTCTCTTTGCATCACTATCCGGGATTGGGAACATGCAGCACAAATTCACTGGTTGGTTGAGGATCCCCCGGTCCAAAACACTGACACTTTGCCTGAATCAGTATAAACCTCTTGTGTTCCTCTTGCATCACCATCCGGAATAGGAGCATGTGGCTACAAATTTACTTGCTGGTTAAGACCGGCTGGTCCAAACACCGACACAAAGCTCACCATTGAGGAAGGCGTTCTTGACATCCAACTGAGAAATTGACCACTGACGAATGGATGCAACAGCGAGAAGAGTCCGAACAGTGGTCATATGAGCAATAGGAGCAAAGGTCTCCTCGTAGTCAATGCCGTACTCCTGCTCGAAACCACGCGCCACAAGGCGAGCCTTGTAGTGCTCAAGAGAGCCATCCGAGCGGGTCTTGACCTTATAGACCCACTTGCAAGTGATAGAAGTGACATGAGGTGGCAAAGGAATGAGATCCCAGGTGCTAGTACGCTCAAGGGCAACAATCTCCTCAGCCATAGCATGCTTCCACTCCAGGTGGGAAGCAGCATCCCGATAGGTCGTGGGCTCGGCCAAGACAGTAGCAGTGAAGCCAAGTCTGTCGGGAGAACGAAGGGTGCTGCGGTCACGAAGAGCATAACGAGGAGGAGACTCAGGAAGAGGTCCAAGGATAGATGGGGAGGAGTCAAGGGGTGGTGCAGGGCGTGGCCGATGAGTCTAGTAGTGAGTGATCTCATGTGAAGGACGCAAAGAGGATGGTGGAGGAGAGACCGGCGGGGGAGAGGTCGGTGGTGAGGTAGATGGTGGTGGAAGTGGCGAGGTAGAATGAGGTGGAGTCGAAGAGGGAGGAGGAGGTGGTGGTGATGAAGAGGACAGCGGAAGATACCACTAAGGTAAAGTGGGGAACGAGAGGGACTCAACGATATTAGGATGGCCAGAAGGGGAATGAGGATAGTAAGGTCGGGATTCATCAAAGGTGACATCTCAAGAAATCCTCATCCGCCTAACAACAGGGTCATAGCAGCGATAGCCCTTGTGTTCCATACTGTACCCAAGGAAAACACACTCAACAGACTGGGCAGTGAGTTTGGTGCGCTCACAAGGAGGAACGAGAAGACACACCCAAAACAACGAAGATGGCTATAGAACGGAGGGGTGCCAAAAAGATGCTCATAGGGGGTGCAACCCTTAAGGGAAGTAGAGGATTGGCGATTTATGAGGAAAACAGCCGTAGAAACCGCCTCAACCCAGAAATGAGGAGCAAGTGCAGAAGGGATCAAAAGAGCACGAGCAGTCTCAAGAATGTGGCGATGCTTGCGCTCAGCAACACCATTCTGAGCATGAGCACCAGGACAGGAAAATTGGGCAAGAGTACCTTGCGCAGCGAGGTAGGAGCGATGAGCAGTGGAGATGTACTCACCAGCTGAATCCACGTGAAATATCCAAATGGGAGAGTTATACTGGGTGCGGATCATGGTAGCAAATTGCTGGTAAATAGAAAGAAATTGCCCTCGAGAGGACATCAAATAAATCCAAGTGAATCTCAAATAGTCATCAATGAAAAGAACATAATATGATTGCCCTCCTTTTGAAGTTAAGGGTGCAGGACCCCATACACCAAAGTGAACAAGATCAAAAGGTCTCTCGGAGCTAGACTCACTAGAGGGATAGGGGAGTTGCAACTGTTTTCCAAGTTTACAACCCATACAATGTAGAGCAGTGTCTCAGAAACAGGACCGAATAAAAAGAGGCAGATTAGAAGTAGAAAGAGAGGGGAGGTGTGTGGCATGAGGTGTCATATGAAAAGAGGCACCAAAGTCGAGAAACCAAGGGGATGATATACCTAAAGGAGGAGGAGGGGTGGAGCTAGAAGCCTGAGTTGTGGTCCCGTGAGCAAAGGCCTGAGTTGTAGTCCCGTGAGCAGAGGACTGAGCTACAGTAGTGAGGCGACGAAACAGGGCAAGAACCTCCTGCTCCGCTGTAGACACAGAGCGTGTGCCCTGCGAAGTAGAGGAGGAACCCCTAGAGCCCTGAGAGTGGCGTCTATCACGACGTCCGTATCGGTTGCGCTGCTTCTTGCGACAATCCTTCTCCTTATGGCCATAGAGCTTGCAGTGGCCACACTGCACACCAGAAGGTACCCTCGCCCCCATCGGAGACTGGGATAGAGGTGGAGAGACCGGTGGAGGTGTGGCCACTAGAACGGAGGGCTGCGGTAGAGCACGACTCACACCGCTAGCTCGAAGACGGGTCTCCTCAGCTCGTAGCTCAGGCATCGCCTCTGCAAGCGATGGGCGCGGACGATGGGTCAGTAGCTATGTCCGAACAGTCTCGAACTTCGGACGCAGCTGAGAGAGGAACTCGTGGAGACGATGTGTGTCTCTCTGGTCCCGGTGATGGTCACAACACTGACAAGTACCACCACCGCAGAACTCAGCACCCAAACCGTCGAGACGATGCCAGACGTTTGTCATCTGACGGTGAAAGTCCTCAACTGTAGAATCAAGCTGACGAAGTGACTGAGCCTCCTCAACAACAGCAAGGTACATCGCTTCGTTACGTATCTCGTAACTACGACGGAGGTGATCTCACATGAGTTGTGAAGTGGCAAGACCTCTGAGGGACCGTGCAAGATCGACCTCCATGCTGGCAAGTAAGATGGCCTTAGCAGACTTCTCGCGCAGCCAAGTCTCATAGACACTAAGATCAGACTGATAGCTCTCCATTTGAGCCTCAAATGCATCCAGTAAGGAGGTCTTGGCATCATCATCAGCATTGGGTGGGTAGGTGGGTGACGTAGGAAGAACAGGACAGGGAGGATAGACCCGCTCCCCCGTGAGATAGCCCCATAAGAGTTGCCCATCCATGTGGACTTCAGGATGAAAAACAAAATCACCCCAGTTGGTGCCATTGAAGATGACAGGACACCGAGGGACAGGAATGGCACCAGGCTGAGTGCGACAAGGGGACGCCATAAGAGAAGCAAGGAACTGCTGTTGTTCTCTTCTTTTTTTTTGCAAGCAGGGAAGCAGAGCGCACGCGTCGAAGAGGGCCGCAGCGCAGAAAAGAGGGAGGCGAGGCAGAGCCGAGCGATAAGGTAGAGGCGGAGGCAGGCATGCCGGAGAGGAAGGGTGCCCGAGCGGAGAGGAGCTGGGTTGCGGATGCGGAGAGCCGAGGGCGAGCGGGCTCGAGGCCGCGGGCACGCGCAGGCGAGCGCGGCTCGCAACGAGTGGGCTCGAGGCCGCGGGCAGGAGAGGAAGGGCGCCCCTTGGGCGCAGAGAGGAGCCGGGCTGTGGAGGGGCGCAGATGGGCGTCACGCCGCGCGAGCCGCACGGGGAACCGAATCGCCGGCTGCTGAGAAGGTGAGGATCGAAACCCTAGCTCTGATACCATGTTAGAATAAGTGGCCAACCAGATTCTATTCCAGGCCCAAAGGGGCAAGTATACATGTGTGTACATAAGCAAAGAGATCCTCCAAGTAGAGAGAAAATACAAATACATCTTATATATCTAACATCTTATACATTGTTCTGTAACTGTTTTTACAAGGAACCTCTACATGATGGCAAAATAAGCACTTCTTACAGGGGACAAACTAAATGGTTGGATCAATCACTAGCGCTCACTGACAGCAACTGGTAGGTGCTTACTAGCAGTTGGCCCTGTTTTTTCTATGCAAACTCTTTCATATTATTGTTGGAGATGCTAATATATAGTCTATAGACATGCATATATGAGCTTTTTTAAAAAAAAAGACATGCTTAATCATCAAGAGACTGAGTTAAAATTATAGAGTTTAGCTTTGAAGAATGAAGGTATTTTGACGAACTTTAAACATCCATAAGAAATAGTAAAATCACCCTTTTAAGCTGAATTGACGCCTTTACACTACTTATGCAGATTTATGCATGGGTTGTAACCAAATGCTCACATTCTTTTTGTTTAAGACAGGAAAATAGTTGTTGGATATAATCCGTTACTTGTTTGCAATGGTGAGGAAACATCAGAAACCACAAAGTTCTCTGTGCCAATTCAACGCATTTTTGCAAAATATGAAGTGGTGACTTGTGTTCTCTTCGTTGATGGCATTTGTCTTTTTCAAATCAATGATTGCTATAACTTAGTTCCCTCTATACGATACAGAATGCATACATAAGCATGGGTGGGTTTTGTGGTTACTTCCACCGAGACAACTCGACACTGTACATTGGACATCCCAGGAGCCCTGGTGGTGACCAAACAAGTGTAGATGGTTTTTTCTTGCACAGAGTTAGACCCCTCGAGATGGTGAGTTTATGACTCTACGCGACACTTTCCCTTCTTTATCCCAATATCAATACGAAACAATTAAATTTCCATTTGATTTTCATTTGGCAAAATGTGGCAGGAGTCAATGCTGATAAATGTAGAAGGCAAGTTGGTTCAGAGATCTGTTGTTCAGCAGCATGGAACGGGAGCCATGTGAACATCATGACTTTCAGTCCACATTACGTTGTATTGGATTCATTCGGTTAAAAAAAAATGCATTGGATTTGTTTGTCACTTCGCCTGTTTCAACATGTTTGATTTTGTAGTAAGGAACTTTAGGTAGCCTTAAACATTTACAAACAAACAAGAGTTCACTATCAAATAGAGTGCTGCCCAAACAGGGCACGAGCAGTTTACATTCTTTTTCGAGTATCTGCTGGTGCTGTGCCAGTAGATCTATCAACAGAAGTCTCAACCACAGTCAATTTGTTTCATAAGTTTTAGATAATGGTTGCAAGGCTGTAACTATCGTTTTCATTATTCCTAAGGCCCAAACTATTCCATTTTCTTTTAGCTTTTACCAAAAAAAAAAAAACCAACTAAAGTCAGAACTCAGAAGGGACGACGGCAGGGCACTTTGATATCAAATGTTCACAATATACTTTTCTCAAAAAGAAAAGGAAAATAAACTGTTCACAATATATAGACAGAATTATTTATAGCGCATGACAATGAGTTGTTACAAACAATGCACCCGCAGTTCTTTATTTTCATTTCCCTTTTTACAAGGTCTATGCACTTGGCATGCTCCTTGACGAATGGTATGGTGGACACTACAACATCTCATTCTACAGGCTAAGAAATTTACTGTCTAAATAGGAGTATACTAAGCGTAACTACACAGTATGCACTGTGCAATAGTTAACAGGTCGATGACGGTGGTATCGTACAGTATTTTCAAAGAACTTGGAGGCTGGCCATAGCTCATCTGCTCATGGGGCCTCAGAAGGAATGCCGTGGTAACCAATAGTAGAGTGTTCTGAGCTGGAAGGAACAGCATTGTACTGACCATAGCCAGCATAAACTCCCAAAGCGATGAGACTAAGGATGACAAATCTATACCAAGCTTCTTCATGTTGCTAAACAAACTGTCATTGTCATCAGTCGCGGGAATTTGGTGGTAAATATTTGTTAGCAAGGCAAAACCATAAAGGAATTTTTTTTTCAGTATTGAAATCTGTGAGTGGAATCAACATAGAGCAGCGCAAACCTGAGCAAACAGGACCATGTTGAAGAAAACAGATAATGGGAACCAATGGTACCCCAGGACATGAAAAGCCAGGTGGATCCACATAGACCTGGACAGGAAAGTTTTAAGAAAACAATGTAAGTTGAGGCTGAGCATCAGTGCGTCTAAATATTTAGTAGCATGATATGCAACATGAAACAATGGATTGCACGCATACAGAATTATGTGGGTACGCAGTAAGTAGGCCAGATAGACATAAATGAAATTTACCTGACGGAACTGGAGAGCAAAACTGGCAGCAACAGCTATCACAAAAGCTACTACCATAAAGGCTATAGCACAGTTAAAGCGATAGCAAAGTCCCACTATAAAATCACAAAGAGCAACTATGACAAGACATAGAACACCCTCTTGCCGGATTGACATACTTCCAAGGGAGAGACGACTAGTTCCTTTGTCATTCCATCTTAGTGTGATCACACAAGCTGATACAACTGAATAACCAGTCTGCTCCCAGAAAGAAATGGGGGGGGGGAGTAGGGAGTAGCAGTTACATGCGACTGTTCAATGATGAGACCAAGCCGTTGTAGTTCAAATATTTACTGAAGTTTCCATACCAGAGTGCCAACAGAAAGAATATGAGAGAGCATAGTCACATTAAAGAGGCCTGCCATGACTGCCGCAACACAACCAACCCAAATCTGCCATTGTAGAGGAATATGCCTCGTTGGGTGTACTTTAGCAAATACTGAAGGTAGCAGCCCATCCCTTCCAAGTCCAAGATACAAACACGACTGATTACAATTAAGGATGTAATGCTCATCAAGTAGATCAATTTGATTAAGTGAAACCTACCAGTATGACCAGCCATACATAGTCAAGTTAGAAGGTATTACCTGAACATACAAGCCAATAAGAAATGTTGTAGTAAGTCCAGCAACAGCTCCAATGCTGATCAATACAGTAACAAATTTCAGGCCCTTAGCAGCAAAAGCCTCAGCCAAAGGAGCGTCTTTACATACATGCTAGAAGGCTTCCTAGTATACCAATGGGCAAGTCCCTCTGGAAAGTTTTGTTTGCATGAGCAGAAGAAGTTAGAATGCATTTCACACTATTGTAATCTATAGACTAAATACTGATATCCACTAAGCAATAGCATATGGCCATAAAAAGACAAGGCAATAAATCCAGAATATGCATTACCTGTGGCCTTTTGGCTTCCTCAGCAGAATTAGCAACCGCATCTAATCCAACATATGCAAAAAATACTACTGTGGCTCCAGTCACTACAGATTTGAAACCATTTGGCATAAATGGTGACCAGTTTGATACATCCACCTCAAACACACCAGCAAATACAACGAATATAACAATGATTATCTGCATTTGGAAACAGGTGCATCAGTCCAAAGTAATAAGCAGCATTACATATGCCTTCTACCCCACAAACATGAAAAACTAAATCTCGAGAAGCATATCACCTAACATTAAAAGGCAATTCTTTCTGCAAGCACAAAAACTCTTATAATAAAACAACTAGTATCATATGGAAAAGCTCACTTAGCCACCTACCTAACAATGTTGTTACAGGAAAATATCGGCTAGCCAATTCACCAATGAGCAAGTTCAAGTTGCAGCAAACACAAAACCCAGTATGAGCATGTAAGCAATCTTACCTCCAATGTTGTCATAAACGTGTTCACTGCCGATGACTCTTTGACACCATAGCAGAGAATCACAGTTAAGATGATGAGAAGAATGGGGGCCAATATATTAATTGATACGACACCACTGAAAAACTCCACCCCATGCCCTATCCAGCTTGGAATTTGGCCCTCCAAGAACGGGATTAGCTCCAAGAATTGGATAAAGTAGCTTGCTAAGCTACGAGCAATGCTTGCTGCGCTGATATGGTAATCCACCATCAACTGAGTGAAGACCAAGAAAGCGGTGATCTCATTGAACGCTGCATATGTGTACAAGTATGCTCCTCCAACCATAGCAGGGAACCGAGATGCGAGTTCAGCATAGCACAATGCATTGAGCACACACGCAGCTCCAGCAAGAACAAAACTGATTATAACGCCTGTTATATATACCCTCACGTTAGTTTCAGTTCCACAGAAACGAAACAAAGGAGGACACACTACGTATAGGCAAATAAAGCAACACTTCAGTTGGAGCATTTGAAGTATCAAAACAATCGAGTACTTCCGTAACGCGTGAACGATCCCCCAAAATCACTGCATCATTGCACTGCTTCTACTTAGCCATGAAACCAACAAGCTGTTGCTTGCTCCCACTGTAAACATTATACTGCAAGCAAATGTCGGCATGGATCGAGCAGCAGTGTTTGGTTTCGATTCAAAGTAGTATGGGGCTGTAGGGTTGACCTGGGCCGGCGTCGCGGGCGACGGTGCCAGTAACGACGAATATGCCGGCGCCGATGGACGCACCGATCCCGAGAAGCACGAGCTCAAGGACGCCGAGCTGCCGCACGAGGCCCTCGCCGGTGGCAGCGGCAGCGGAGCCGTGGGCGCCGAGAGGCTTGCGGCGGAGCGCAGAAGCCAGAGAGGAAGGGCGGCCGGCGGTGAAGGGCCTGTGGTCTTGGGCTCCCTCCCTGGCGTCTGAGGCTCTGAGCAGGAGGGGAGGGAGGGAGGAGCTGGGCTGTATCTTTGGGCCTAATTCTTTTGCTACCTCACGCCACATAGCATTTCGTTTGTATTTATTAATAATTATCTAATCGTTGACTAATTAGACTCAAAATGTTCTTCTCGTAAAGTATAACTAAACTGTGCAATTAATTTTTGATTTCGTCAACATTTAGTACTCCATACGTATACCGCAAGTTTGATGTGACGAAGAATCTTTTTTTTACATAGTGCCAAAGTTTGGATTTTGATGAAACTAAACCTGGCCTCAATTGGTTTTTGTTTTTCACGAGAGATCTTGATATCCCTCTAAAAAAAAATTTTAAAAAAAACGAGAGATCTTGATAGTATTAAACACCGAATGAGCTTGACTCACTCCCCTAAAAAAAACCTTTAGGTTGACACCTAATCCACGTGACATTCAAAACCTTTGTGAATTGCTTCGATTCATGTGTTTTCCTCTCTCTTTTTTTTCTTTTCCAGCCTTTGTGAGATGCTATTTATACCCGGGAGAATATGTAGTGTAAACTCATCACCAGATGCAAACATGCAAACTTGTATCCAGCGCCGTCGGATGTGTGATCTACGGCCTAGACAGTTCCATGCTACATTTTCATTTCCCTCCCCGCACTGCCTCGTCACCCTTCACTATTAGACCCCTGAACAAGGTTGAGTGTGCCGGTAGGTCCATTCCAATCGTTCCCCATCCGAGAAAGAGTCGGGAGCCATGGCGGCGGCAGGTCCAGTACCCACCGCCTCCAGGCGGCCTGCTGCCGACAGACGGGACCATCTCCGTCACCACGTCCTTCTTCCGCGCGAGCTCCTCCCTACCGCGCCACAGTCGCGGCACGCCGTCGATAGACGGTCTCGGCTCCATCGTCGCCTCCCTCCTCAACCTGGCATCGCCTAGTGCTCTGCCAGGGCCGCTCCTCCGTGCCGTTGTGTGCCCCTCATCGAATTCTCAACCTGGCATCGCCCAGCGCCCGTGCGGCTCCTGCTTCTCCAGGCAGCGAGACGTCGTTGTCCTGGCCTGGCCCTGAGGCCCTACGGTTCTTCCTCCTCTGTCATTAATTATTTACTGCGACATCATTAGCCAGCCTCATATGCTTACTATTCATTAATTAAGTATTTGAACATCTTGCTCTCGCTCGGGCACATGTTGTGATGGCTGTCAGGAGACCAAGGTGGCACAAGAGTTGATTCAGAAGTGTCAGAACGAAAATTCAGAAACAGGAAGACCACTCAATGCTGAGGTAATTTTGAAAATACTTGGTGTGCAGCCCTGGATGATGAATGAGCCCGTTTAACTTGATTTTTTTTTTTATAGTTCGAGGGCATTAGCACGCCTGCGGCCAGCATCAGCTTTTCTAGATTGAATGGTACGTTACATGCTCTTTTTCGATCTAGAAATGGCTCTGAAGTCTGAACTGGAATCATTTTTAATTGGTGCTGAGTATAAGTTAATTGGTGGGAATAACGAATGCAACTTGAAACAAGTGATCAGTACTAGTCAGCAAGCAGATCTACCACGAACTGCACAGGCACATCAGATATGTTTATTTCAATCTTCCATTGCCTGGACCTCTGCTAATGAAGACTTGTAAAATTTTACAGTATTTGTCCCCTCTATGTCCATGGACTGCATGAGTTGTGTATTTATTTCAGATTCATGCGGCTAAAAATTCTAGAAAAGCTCAGTTGAAAATATATGCTGAGTATAAGTGCAAACTCTTGACTAATAAATTTTCCAAGTTTTTTCATGTACGTGAAAAATCCAAGTGCAATTCTTGTATCGATTACACATCTTATTTTCTTCTGTATTAGATAGTAACCGGCAAAGAGGATGTCTTTCCCTTTTGGCGTCATCCTCGTGGAGTTGATTACTAAAAGGTTGCCACCAGTTTAGTCATGTCAGGCTTGATGACACATTAGTTGGTTAGGTCAGTCCATCAGAAACAAGTTCATGACAGGAGGACAGGAGGACACCTGCTGTTATGAGATCGAGCTTGGAATCTGGTGAGTCAGTTGGACAGCCTGAGAAGAACGTACACAGTAGAGTCGGTTGGATTGAGCTTCGAAGAAATAATGTCTTTTGCTTTTGTTCTGAAATTTGTAAGATTTAGTATACTGAATACTGGTGGTATAAGCTGTAATATACACATTGTATAGACAAAGCTCAGATGGAACTAATGCATGTATAGACATAGCAATTGGCAGTGCTATCAGAGTTTATTGCCCATGTAGGTAATGACAAGCAGAATACTCAGACAGCACAAACAAACTCAATTATTCTGTTACATGATCTCAGAGCACAAACTCTAGAGATTAGGACTCGTGGTATATACCAGAAACACACAAGTATTGACCCAACGTACATTCTTATACAGATCCCCATTGTACCAAAACTAGAAAACAGCAAGTATAAAAAAATTGGTAGAAAAAATTATCTGAGTCACGCTCAGTGTATAAAACACTAATATCACAACATTACACCATGTGAGGGCATCATACGATACATAAAGTCAATCCTAAAAGGAATTGCTATTATACGTCTAATTAGTTTTCACCAAGTGCCACTTTTTGATCATAACATCAGCATCCATCTTCATCTTAGTTCATCATGAATAGTTGTTACCATCCCTTTTATTCTTGAAATTTAATCATGGCCTCAAACCCACACCTCAGAGGCTTCTGATCCTTTCCCCCTTTGTGTTTAAAGTCTGCCATTTGTTTCTCCTTCGTCCAGCTTTGAGTGCTTGACCAACCATGACATTTTTTTTGTTTCCCTATAAGAAAAGGTAAAAAAGATAAAAAAATTGTGAAAAATATGATTAAAAATGAGCTCATCACAGCACATGCACAAGTATTCTCAGCACACTTCAGAACTCCAAAACTACTAACTGCATGAATTAGAAATAAATATACTTCATATCTTTGTTTCTCGGAAACCATCTGAGAAACAGCTTTTTAATATTGACCGTGGTAGGCATGAGTCCATCTTTATCATCAAATCTCCATGGTTATCCTGTATCATCAACTCTCCGTGGTTGGCATTAAGCTATTAAAATGGTTTTGCCATCTGAGAGTACATGGCTTGTTAATATTAGAGTAAAATGCACCCAGAGTCCTTAAACTTTTTGGGTTTTCCCATCTGGGTTCTTAAACTAAAAAAGCGACTATCTGGGTCCCTGAACTATTGTCACCGTGCACCAATGGTCTAAAACCTGCCATGTCAGCACTAACATCTAACGTGGCAGTGCCAGAGTGACAGCTGGACGACGTGGCCATACTACCTTCTAAAACAAACCCTGCCACGTACTCTTACTCCCAAGTCCCTCCTCTCCATCCGGGCGGCGTCGGGGCGGGCCACGAAGGTGCCGTCGCCCTTGCAGGTCCGCAACCATGGAAGCAATGCAGCCTTACAAATAAGATCTAAACCGATAACTAGCTTATATCAAGCGTGCAAGAGTTCGGACCCAACCGATGCAGCCGTACAAATAAGATATAAACCGTGGCAATACTTACAAGCAAACCGAAAGTCGGACCCAACCGATGTAGCCCTGCTTGTTTGAAGATCTCGCCGGAATCTACTCTACTCCTACTCCTAAGGGTTTGTTGGCCGGAGCCGAAAAGGGTTGTTGTATTGATTTGTGAATAATCTTTACAATAGTCGGGGCCTTATTATTTATAGCCCGAGACAAGTCCTAGCTAAACACGACTTGGTTACACGTATTAGGAAAAAAGATAACTTGGACTCCAATCTTTCCCTTCCAACGGAGTCCGACACGTCATTGGCTTCTCCGACCTTGGAATGAGTCGATCTTGCTGACGCAATCCTCTTCTGTCGATCCTTTTCCATATTAGCCGATCCTTCCAAAATCGGCCTTTTGAGTCTGACACCTGGGCCCATAGATGCAAATCTTTTCTGCCAAAATTTGGTGTCAACAAAGGTTTCAATGACATTTTCCTGACACATTACACAATGATACCCTTCCTCCAGGTGCTTATATCTTCTTCGCAGCATGTCTCTGGTGTTTATTCTGTCCTTGAGTAGCAACCAAGCAAACAATTTAATCCTCGGCATAGTCTTGGCCCTCCAGATCCACCGAAAAGGTGCAGGGGCAACTGTGTCATTAAAGTGTTGCTTATAGTTTTGACTTGATTTGTATAGGACACTATTCCAAGGCCCTGTTTAGTTGTACCCCAAAATGCCAAATTTTTCAAGATTCTCCGTCACATCGAATCTTTGGACGCATGCATGAAGCATTAAATATAAATAAAAAATAAAACTAATTACACAGTTTAGACGAAATCCACGAGACGAATCTTTTAAGCCTAATTAGACTATGATTGGACACTAATTGCCAAATAACAACGAAAATGCTATAGTAGCGTTTTGCCAAAAATTTTGGCATCCAAACTGGCCCCAATTACAAATCCAGAGATCATCTTGATAATTCTCTGACCTGAAGAATTCAAGCTCATCACTGAAAACCAAAAATTCATTATATGCTGGTCTTGACATTGGCAGTCTGAAAGTGTCAAGAATATTAGCTGCAGCTAAACAGGCTTTCAGTGATATGTTTGTGTTTCTTGCATAAGAATAGAGATTAGGAAACCTTGCTGAGAAAGGTTGTTGCATTAACTGATCATTCCACACACTCACTGAGTCAGCCATTCCACACACATTAACTGATTGCAGCCTCCAACGGACATGCGAGCTCTCTTGGGTGCACGAGGCATCTATAGAATTTAGAGTTTAGTTAGAAAGAAGCAATATTTTATAATAGAATGCGAGAGAAGAGCATCAAAGTTTAGCAAATTAACAAGATCAAGACGGAAAGCAAGAAACAAGTGAAGCAAAGAACACTAGAATGGCCATTCTAACTAGGCTTGCGTCCTACAGTCAACAGTGAGCTGATACCAATCTGTCACACCCATTTTTAAGAACAAAAGTGGATGCATAAAAATCCTTATGTGCACCCCTGGAATGGTCGCACACATAAGTTGACAAATTATAAATAGTATCACCACAATGTTTATTACATAACGAACCAATAATCAAACATAGTCTTTAACACATAAATAGTAGATACTATGATAACTCTCTTGCGGAAGCCCAAGCACAGGGACGTCAACTGGTTGACACCAAACCTAGTACTCTTGACGATAGTCTTCACACCAATCCTGATCTGTTACCCATTCGGGATTTTCCAAAAGAATGTAAAAGCAAGGCATAAGTACATGTCGTACTTAACAAGAATAGCTAGGGGTTCATGAGGCTCAATAAGCTGACACTGGTTGAACTGCAAGTAGCTTTTAGTGTATGATCAAGTTTAGCGTTTATTAGCAACAAGGTAGTACCATAATTCCCATTACACATGACCATTATACTTAAGACAACAATTAGCTTAAAGAAGACTTAGTAAAGCACAATTAAACAAGAGCTCATTTATGGTGTAAGAATCCCTTGGCAGCTCGTGACCGTGAGCACGGCTAGTATACCAGTTTATTAACTCTGCGCAGAGGTGTACACTTTCACTGTGAGTCATGTTTCCCAAATGAGTGGGTGGATCAATCCCAAAACACCGAGAACCATATAAAGCTACTCAGAAGTTCGTCTAACCGGGAAGGGCCATAGGGTCATCGGATATAGGAACCCCCCTTCCAATAAAAGGCCGCTTCCATAGCAAGGCACAACAGGACAGAGGTTGTCCTATACCCAACTCGCAGTATCCTCTAAGCCAGCTAGAAAAGGTCTCCCAAGCAACTAAAGCCAGAGCCATGTGGCCCTCACAGCTGTACTATAAGTCCCAGATGATCACTTACAAACAAGTCCTTGAGGAGAGGGAATTAAACCCTCCTGTTATTGCTAACAAGTCATCTTAAATGGTTTAAAGCTCAATTATCAGTCAAGTATCAGGATCATGGTTATTGTTTAGCACTAGCAACACTACCTAAATGCATATTCCCAGGTTTCAAGGTATTCAAGATCAAATTCTAGGAGTTCCTACACATGGTATCAAAGTAGACACATGCACATGAATTTTAGTGTATCTCATGAATAGGACAACAAGGAAGGTCCCAAACTATACTTGCCTTGATCAAAGGGCTCCTGAAGATCCTGCTGGTCTTGCTGGTCATAGTTGAATTCTTGATCACCAACGAAAACCTCACCGTCAATACTCGATCAACAACACCAAGCAGCAACATACAATCATCCGAGCAATCACACACGAAGCAAACAAATAGATTTAATTAGAACAGTACACCAACAGAGACAAACAGTTTTGAAAAGTTTATAAAACTATTCTACTCGTTGCTATGATCACACATACGCGAATATCACGAAAAACGGAGCTATAACGAGAAAGTTATGGTTAAAGCAAGTTTTCCTATTAAAGAAATAGATTAAATATAAACTCGAATTTTAAAGTTCAAAAACATGATGACAAATTATATGAATAGATAGATCTCGAAAAGACGAATCTAACGCAACTTGAACGGATCAATTTGGAGTTAAAACGAAGAAGTTATAAGCAATTAAAGGCAGTGGCAAAACTGTAATTAATCAGAACTTCTATTTGAATCTGCAAATTGGAAAATACGTTTTCAAAACGAGAAAACGTATTCACTGGAAGACACTTTGGACTGCGGGTTCTATATTTAAAAACCGCAAGGGCTCTTTAGCAAAAGTGCAGGCGAAGGGGTATCGGGTCTTGTCAGCCGCTGGATCAAAGATGGATGGCTCAGATCTGATCTGAGGGGGAGAGACGGCGCTGCCGCCGGAGAAGAAGACTGGCGCGGCGGTGGCCATGGCCGGCGGCCGTAGAGCTCACCAGAGTTCTCTGTCCAAGCGATTTAGGGCACCAGACGCGATGAGACCGGTACCGTTGGAAAGAGGAGATCAAGGCGGTCTTACCTAGCTAGAAGATGAAGCCGTCGGCGAGCTGAGGTGAGTGCGCGGCACGATGGGGCGGCGGCGGCGTTCCTGTGCACGATGAAGTCGCGGTTTAAGCCAAATTAGAATGGGGAAAAACTCGGGACGACGCGCGGGGTCATGATGGAGCTTCCTAGCTAGCTTACTGAGGTGATGAAGGACCGACTGCGGCGAATTGCTCTCGGCGGCGGCGAGCTAGGGTTTCGGTGTAGCGGGGCTCGGGACGAGGGCGATTGCGCTCGGTTTTTGGATGGATTTGACGCGGACGTGGATACATTCACGATTTATAGGGCCGCGGCGTGCGGGGCAAGCCAGGCGTCGGCGTGGACGGTGTGGACTCGGCGGCCGTGTCCGTCTTGGACACTGGACGGAGGTAGGAGACGGCGCTAACGGGTGGGCCTGCTCTATCAGCGAGACCGAGAGGGAGAGAAGGCGGGCTGCCGGAGCGCGCGAGCGGGCTGGCTGCTTGTTGGGCCTCGGCTCGGCCCCGAAAGAGAAGGGAAAGGAGACTAGGTGGGCCTGCGCTGTGGGCTTCGGCTGCTGGGCTGGCCTGCATTGTGCTGGGCTGAGGGAGAGGGAGCAGGCCGCGGGAGGGAGCAGGCCTACCGGGCCAAATACCAGGCAAAGAGAAAAGGGAGGCTTTTACTCTTTTTCCTTTTTATTTTTCAAGCATTTTGAATCCTTTTCAAATGAATTTGAATTCCCTTTTGAACTGGAACAAAATCCAAACCAACTCAACACAAAATATACACCAGCATGAATGCTCAAGCATGTATTTAACTTTGATATTGATTTTTTTTTATAAATTTAATATTTGGCCTATGTTTAAATGCTCACACAAATAAAAGTAAATCAATTTAGCTACTTTAAATTTATTCAAATTTTAGGGTGTTACAATTCTACCCACCTTAAGAAAATCTCGTCCTCGAGATTGAGATGCTTACTCAAACAACTGCGAGTATGTCTTTCTCAACTCATCTTCTCTTTCCCAAGTAGCCTCTGCTTCCGAGTAACGATTCCACTGAACCTTACACATCTTAATAACTCTGCTCCTTGTAACCCTTTCCACTGTCTCTAAAATCTTTATCGGGAACTCCTCATAAGTAAGATCATCTTTCACAGTGAGTTCCTCTAGTGGTATTTGTTCTTCCGGCACACGCAGACACTTCTTAAGTTGAGACACATGGAACACATCATGCACTCCTGATAGTCTATCAGGTAATTCCAACTGATAAGCCACTTCTCCACGTCTGTTTAGAATTTAGAAAGGACCAACATACCTTGGTGCTAACTTTCCTTTCATGTTGAACCTTTTTACACTACTCATTGGTGACACCTTCAAGTACACATAATCTCCTTCTTTGAAAACTAATTCTCTCCTTCGATTATCTGCATAACTCTTCTGCCGAGTTTGTGCCACTCTAAGGTTCTCTCTAATCATTCTGACTTGGTCTTCAGCGTTTCTAAGCACATCTGGTCCAAAGACTTGACTTTCTCCCGTTTGGTTCCAAAACAACGGTGTCCTACATTTACGAGCATACAAAGCTTCAAACGGTGCCATC